>NW_027125237.1:0-300000 GCF_033026475.1 Channa argus | reverse complement strand
TGTCCTGAAGCAGAGACGCCACAAAAATGGTGTCAAGTTTTAGGGGGAGGTCCGGCACATCCCTGCCACCCTCAGCCAAGCCCGACATCATGCGGCCACGTGCCACCCACTCATACCTCCCTCCCCATAGGAAATCGAAAATTGTTCTCGCCAGGGACCGTCTGATGGCGACCGGCAGAGGGAAAACATATGCCAGGTGGAGCACAGAGGAGAGCATGTCCGCCTTGAGCACAAGCACTTTACCCAGAAGTGTCAGCTTCCTGGCCTTCCACAATGCTAATCTGGACTTCAATCGCTGAAAACGCCCCTCCCAGTTGACGGTAGCACTATTCATTGTTTGGAATTGTACACCTAAGATCTTTATTGGCCCTTGACACACCGATAGTCCACCCGGAGCAACATCACGCCCCTTCCAACTCCCTTCACTGTACATTTGCCAATGTTGAGCCTAGCTCCTGAGACCCTTCCAAAATCCTCAAAACCTCCAAAGCTCTCACCACACACTCGTCACTGTCCAGCAACAATGTTGTGTCATCAGTGTACTGTGAAAGTTTCACCCGTAGGTCCCCTCCCCCTGGAACCAGGGTCACCCTCACACTGGCGTCTGCTCTGATGGCCTCTGCAGGGGAATGCAGGGGGGGTGCTGAAGCCCTTCCACACCTTCAGCATCTGGGTGCAGCAGAACCGGGAACATCTGGGTGCAGCAGAACCTGGAACTGTCGACAACCAGTCCAGAAACCTAGTGGGTCCCGCACATATCGTGCAGCAGAAACCACATCAGAAAAGCGACCGAAAAATTCCTTTAATGCCAAGTCTGTCATAAAAGGGTTGAACATATGGACAGAAATTATCCTAAAGTTAGGTCTGTCCATATTTACCACCTCACACAAATTCAACGGGTGCTTGTTTGCCAATCTAGCACACCTTGCAGTGACAGCCTGATGAGTCTCAGCTGAAACAAATGAAACATCATACCCGGTTGCCTGCTGATGCCACTGAATACAAAAAACGTCCTCCACCGTCAGATTCAACTGGCCCTTGATGATTCTGGTGCAAAACAAATCCCTTGGCATCACTTCCCTGTCGCTGCTCCTCCACTGGAACCTCAAAGTCCTGCGCAGTCCCACCCAAGGAATTGACCGGCCCTGGTTGGCAAACGCCATGTTAGAAAAAGAAGAAAAAACACAGCCCGCGCTTCTCAAATGTACAAGTGTCAAGAACAGATTTTTTTTTTTTTTTTTATATATTTTATTAGAAAAAAATCAACAGTACAGTAACCATTATACTCCCAACACATGACTTGGCACTGTGTCCCCATTCGCATCCCCGCACCCCTGAAGTGAAACTGCCAATATCTCATGAAAGAAAAACAAACGACTCCAAAACAGAAAAACACAAGCAAAAGAAAGACACAATAAGAAAAACTGAAACATAACCTGTACCAGTGCACCATTATCTTTTATAGCAACCCAAAACCACCTTTCCACTTTTCTTTTGCAGCGTGATACCCCAACTTGTCCACATCCAACTTCATCCTTTCTGTCACCTCCCATTCGACCCCCTTAGCCACCCTCTCTGTAGTCCACTCCACTCCACTTCATTCCGTACGAGCTCCTGTCTTGCCAGCCATAGCCCCCTTTTGTATAGGCTCAGGAGCAACCACAAAATCCCCCACCCACTCCTAATGTGGGCTCCTACAAAACCCCTCTTCACCACCTGCCATGTCAGTGTAAGATCAGGCTTTGCCCTCCCCACCACCTTTTTTGCCTTAGCCCAGAGCTGTCTGGTAAAACTGCACTCCCACATAACATGGTACGCTGTCTCCCCAGCACCACACGATGGTCTCGGGCACAGAGGAGACCGGCCCAGACCGTGCCTGTGTATCTTGTCTCGCACCGGTAGCGTTCTGTGCAAGCAGGCCCAGTTCAGATCCTTCAGCCCATTAGTTTGGCCTACTGCCTGAACACCCACCGTAACTGATGACGGTACCCCCAACAACGGAGACGGGTTTACCTTCCCTCTAACCACCCTGTACAGGACCCTTTGCTGCTTCCATATGCCATCTTCCAGGGCCTTAGGGTGAGCCCTCAGCCACTTGGCAACCCAGGCATAGTGCCACGGTAGCTGCTCTGACCTCGGACTTACATTGGACCAGTTCAGTATCCCTCTGGCAGCGTAAAAAAAGAAATATTTCATACCTAAACTAGCCGGATGCCCCACCTCTGAAGCCTTGTCCTGAAGCAGAGACGCCACAAAAATGGTGTCAAGTTTTAGGGGGAGGTCCGGCACATCCCTGCCACCCTCAGCCAAGCCCGACATCATGCGGCCACGTGCCACCCACTCATACCTCCCTCCCCATAGGAAATCGAAAATTGTTCTCGCCAGGGACCGTCTGATGGCGACCGGCAGAGGGAAAACATATGCCAGGTGGAGCACAGAGGAGAGCATGTCCGCCTTGAGCACAAGCACTTTACCCAGAAGTGTCAGCTTCCTGGCCTTCCACAATGCTAATCTGGACTTCAATCGCTGAAAACGCCCCTCCCAGTTGACGGTAGCACTATTCATTGGTTGGAATTGTACACCTAAGATCTTTATTGGCCCTTGACACACCGATAGTCCACCCGGAGCAACATCACGCCCCTTCCAACTCCCTTCACTGTACATTTGCCAATGTTGAGCCTAGCTCCTGAGACCCTTCCAAAATCCTCAAAACCTCCAAAGCTCTCACCACACACTCGTCACTGTCCAGCAACAATGTTGTGTCATCAGTGTACTGTGAAAGTTTCACCCGTAGGTCCCCTCCCCCTGGAACCAGGGTCACCCTCACACTGGCGTCTGCTCTGATGGCCTCTGCAGGGGAATGCAGGGGGGGTGCTGAAGCCCTTCCACACCTTCAACATCTGGGTGCAGCAGATCCGGGAACATCTGGGTGCAGCAGAACCTGGAACTGTCGACAACCAGTCCAGAAACCTAGTGGGTCCCGCACATATCGTGCAGCAGAAACCACATCAGAAAAGCGACCGAAAAATTCCTTTAATGCCAAGTCTGTCATAAAAGGGTTGAACATATGGACAGAAATTATCCTAAAGTTAGGTCTGTCCATATTTACCACCTCACACAAATTCAACGGGTGCTTGTTTGCCAATCTAGCACACCTTGCAGTGACAGCCTGATGAGTCTCAGCTGAAACAAATGAAACATCATACCCGGTTGCCTGCTGATGCCACTGAATACAAAAAACGTCCTCCACCGTCAGATTCAACTGGCCCTTGATGATTCTGGTGCAAAACAAATCCCTTGGCATCACTTCCCTGTCGCTGCTCCTCCACTGGAACCTCAAAGTCCTGCGCAGTCCCACCCAAGGAATTGACCGGCCCTGGTTGGCAAACGCCATGTTAGAAAAAGAAGAAAAAACACAGCGCGCGCTTCTCAAATGTACAAGTGTCAAGAACAGATTTTTTTTTTTTTTTTATATTTTATTAGAAAAAATCAACAGTACAGTAACCATTATACTCCCAACACATGACTTGGCACTGTGTCCCCATTCGCATCCCCGCACCCCTGAAGTGAAACTGCCAATATCTCATGAAAGAAAAACAAACGACTCCAAAACAGAAAAACACAAGCAAAAGAAAGACACAATAAGAAAAACTGAAACATAACCTGTACCAGTGCACCATTATCTTTTATAGCAACCCAAAACCACCTTTCCACTTTTCTTTTGCAGCGTGATACCCCAACTTGTCCACATCCAACTTCATCCTTTCTGTCACCTCCCATTCGACCCCCTTAGCCACCCTCTCTGTACTCCACTCCACTCCACTTCATTCCGTACGAGCTCCTGTCTTGCCAGCCATAGCCCCCTTTTGTATAGGCTCAGGAGCAACCACAAAATCCCCCACCCACTCCTAATGTGGGCTCCTACAAAACCCCTCTTCACCACCTGCCATGTCAGTGTAAGATCAGGCTTTGCCCTCCCCACCACCTTTTTTGCCTTAGCCCAGAGCTGTCTGGTAAAACTGCACTCCCACATAACATGGTACGCTGTCTCCCCAGCACCACACGATGGTCTCGGGCACAGAGGAGACCGGCCCAGACCGTGCCTGTGTATCTTGTCTCGCACCGGTAGCGTTCTGTGCAAGCAGGCCCAGTTCAGATCCTTCAGCCCATTAGTTTGGCCTACTGCCTGAACACCCACCGTAACTGATGACGGTACCCCCAACAACGGAGACGGGTTTACCTTCCCTCTAACCACCCTGTACAGGACCCTTTGCTGCTTCCATATGCCATCTTCCAGGGCCTTAGGGTGAGCCCTCAGCCACTTGGCAACCCAGGCATAGTGCCACGGTAGCTGCTCTGACCTCGGACCTACATTGGACCAGTTTAGTACCCTCTGGCAGCGTATAAAAAGAAATATTTCATACCTAAACTAGCCGGATGCCCCACCTCTGAAGCCTTGTCCTGAAGCAGAGACGCCACAAAAACGGTGTCAAGTTTCAGGGGGAGGTCCGGCACATCCCTGCCACCCTCAGCCAAGCCCGACATCATGCGGCCAAGTGCCACCCACTCATACCTCCCTCCCCATAGGAAATTGAAAATTGTTCTCGCCAGGGGCCGTC
The DNA here is from genome assembly GCF_033026475.1 of Channa argus. Classification (NCBI taxonomy): domain Eukaryota; kingdom Metazoa; phylum Chordata; class Actinopteri; order Anabantiformes; family Channidae; genus Channa; species Channa argus. The sequence continues at coordinate 295,381 of NW_027125237.1, read as the reverse complement.
TGATGGCGACCGGCAGAGGGAAAACAGAGTGGAGAGCATGTCCGCCTTGAGCACAAGCACTTTACCCAGAAGTGTCAGCTTCCTGGCATTCCACAATGCTAATCTGGACTTCACTCGCTGAAAACGCCCCTCCCAGTTGACGGTAGCACTATTCATTGGTTGGAATTGTACACCTAAGATCTGTATTGGCCTTTGACACACCGATAGTCCACCCGGAGCAACATCACGCCCCTTCCAACTCCCTTCACTGTACATTTGCCAATGTTGAGCCTAGCTCCTGAGACCCTTCAAAAATCCTCAAAACCTCCAAAGCTCTCACCACACACTCGTCACTGTCCAGCAACAATGTTGTGTCATCAGCGTACTGTGAAAGTTTCACCCGTAGGTCCCCTCCCCCTGGAACCAGGGTCACCCTCACACTGGCGTCTGCTCTGATGGCCTCTGCAGGGGAATGCAGGGGGGTGCTGAAGCCCTTCAACACCTTCAGCATCTGGGTGCAGCAGAACCGGGAACATCTGGGTGCAGCAGAACCTGGAACTGTCGACAACCGGTCCAGAAACCTAGTGGGTCCCGCACATATCGTGCAGCAGAAACCACATCAGAAAAGCGACCGAAAAATTCCTTTAATGCCAAGTCTGTCATAAAAGGGTTGAACATATGGACAGAAATTATCCTAAAGTTAGGTCTGTCCATATTTACGACCTCACACAAATTCAACGGGTGCTTGTTTGCCAATCTAGCACACCTTGCAGTGACAGCCTGATGAGTCTCAGCTGAAACAAATGAAACATCATACCCGGTTGCCTGCTGATGCCACTGAATACAAAAAACGTCCTCCACCGTCAGATTCAACTGGCCCTTGATGATTCTGGTGCAAAACAAATCCCTTGGCATCACTTCCCTGTCGCTGCTCCTCCACTGGAACCTCAAAGTCCTGCGCAGTCCCACCCGAGGAATTGTCTGGCCCTGGTTGGCAAACGCCATGTTAGAAAAAGAAGAAAATACACAGCGCGCGCTTCTCAATTGTACAATTGACAAGAACAGATTTTTTTTTTTTTTTTTTTTTTTTTTTTTATTAGAAAAAATCAACAGTACAGTAACCATTATACTCCCAACACATGACTTGGCACTGTGTCCCCATTCGCATCCCCGCACCCCTGAAGTGAAACTGCCCATATGTCATGAAAGAAAAACAAACGACTCCAAAACTGAAAAACACAAGCAAAAAAAGACACAATAAGAAAAACTGAAACATAACCTGTACCAGTGCACCTTTATCTTTTATAGCAACCCAAAACCACCTTTCCACTTTTCTTTTGCAGCGTGATACCCCAACTTGTCCACATCCAACTTCATCCTTTCTGTCACCTCCCATTCGACCCCCTTAGCCACCCTCTCTGTAGTCCACTCCACTCCACTCCATTCCGTACGAGCTCCTGTCTTGCCAGCCATAGCCCCCTTTTGTATAGGCTCAGGAGCAACCACAAAATCCCCCACCCACTCCTAATGTGGGCTCTTACAAAACCCCTCTCCACCACCTGCCATGTCAGTGTAAGATCAGGCTTTGCCCTCCCCACAACCTTTTTTGCCTTAGCCCAGAGCTGTCTGGTAAAACTGCACTCCCACATAACATGGTACGCTGTCTCCCCAGCACCACACGATGGTCTCGGGCACAGAGGAGACCGGCCCAGACCGTGCCTGTGTATCTTGTCTCGCACCGGTAGCGTTCTGTGCAAGCAGGCCCAGTTCAGATCCTTCTGCCCATTACTCAGGCCTACTGCCTGAACACCCACCAAAACTGATGACGGTACCCCCAACAACGGAGACGGGTTTACCTTCCCTCTAACCACCCTGTACAGGAGCCTTTGCTGCTTCCATATGCCATCTTCCAGGGCCTCAGCGTGAGCCCTCAGCCACTTGGCAACCCAGGCATAGTGCCACGGTAGCTGCTCTGACCTCGGACTTACATTGGACCAGTTCAGTATCCCTCTGGCAGCGTATAAAAAGAAATATTTCATACCTAAACTAGCCGGATGCCCCACCTCTGAAGCCATGTCCTGAAGCAGAGACGCCACAAAAATGGTGTCAAGTTTCAGGGGGAGGTCCGGCACATCCCTGCCACCCTCAGCCAAGCCCGACATCATGCGGCCACGTGCCACCCACTCATACCTCCCTCCCCATAGGAAATCGAAAATTGTTCTCGCCAGGGGCCGTCTGATGGCGACCGGCAGAGGGAAAACATATGCCAGGTGGAGCACAGAGGAGAGCATGTCCGCCTTGAGCACAAGCACTTTACCCAGAAGTGTCAGCTTCCTGGCCTTCCACAATGCTAATCTGGACTTCAATCGCTGAAAACGCCCCTCCCAGTTGACGGTAGCACTATTCATTGTTTGGAATTGTACACCTAAGATCTTTATTGGCCCTTGACACACCGATAGTCCACCCGGAGCAACATCACGCCCCTTCCAACTCCCTTCACTGTACATTTGCCAATGTTGAGCCTAGCTCCTGAGACCCTTCCAAAATCCTCAAAACCTCCAAAGCTCTCACCACACACTCGTCACTGTCCAGCAACAATGTTGTGTCATCAGTGTACTGTGAAAGTTTCACCCGTAGGTCCCCTCCCCCTGGAACCAGGGTCACCCTCACACTGGCGTCTGCTCTGATGGCCTCTGCAGGGGAATGCAGGGGGGGTGCTGAAGCCCTTCCACACCTTCAGAATCTGGGTGGAGCAGAACCGGGAACATCTGGGTGCAGCAGAACCTGGAACTGTCGACAACCAGTCCAGAAACCTAGTGGGTCCCGCACATATCGTGCAGCAGAAACCACATCAGAAAAGCGACCGAAAAATTCCTTTAATGCCAAGTCTGTCATAAAAGGGTTGAACATATGGACAGAAATTATCCTGAAGTTAGGTCTGTCCATATTTACCACCTCACACAAATTCAACGGGTGCTTGTTTGCCAATCTAGCACACCTTGCAGTGACAGCCTGATGAGTCTCAGCTGAAACAAATGAAACATCATACCCGGTTGCCTGCTGATGCCACTGAATACAAAAAACGTCCTCCACCGTCAGATTCAACTGGCCCTTGATGATTCTGGTGCAAAACAAATCCCTTGGCATCACTTCCCTGTCGCTGCTCCTCCACTGGAATCTCAAAGTCCTGCGCAGTCCCACCCAAGGAATTGACCGGTCCTGGTTGGCAAACGCCATGTTAGAAAAAGAAGAAAAAACACAGCCCGCGCTTCTCAAATGTACAAGTGTCAAGAACAGATTTTTTTTTTTTTTTTTTTTATATTTTATTAGAAAAAAATCAACAGTACAGTAACCAACACATGACTTGGCACTGTGTCCCCATTCGCATCCCCGCACCCCTGAAGTGAAACTGCCAATATCTCATGAAAGAAAAACAAACGACTCCAAAACAGAAAAACACAAGCAAAAGAAAGACACAATAAGAAAAACTGAAACATAACCTGTACCAGTGCACCATTATCTTTTATAGCAACCCAAAACCACCTTTCCACTTTTCTTTTGCAGCGTGATACCCCAACTTGTCCACATCCAACTTCATCCTTTCTGTCACCTCCCATTCGACCCCCTTAGCCACCCTCTCTGTAGTCCACTCCACTCCACTTCATTCCGTACAAGCTCCTGTCTTGCCAGCCATAGCCCCTTTTTGTATAGGCTCAGGAGCAACCACAAAATCCCCCACCCACTCCTAATGTGGGCTCCTACAAAACCCCTCTTCACCACCTGCCATGTCAGTGTAGGATCAGGCTTTGCCCTCCCCACCACCTTTTTTGCCTTAGCCCAGAGCTGTCTGGTAAAACTGCACTCCCACATAACATGGTACGCTGTCTCCCCAGGACCACACGATGGTCTCGGGCACAGAGGAGACCGGCCCAGACCGTGCCTGTGTATCTTGTCTCGCACCGGTAGCGTTCTGTGCAAGCAGGCCCAGTTCAGATCCTTCAGCCCATTAGTTTGGCCTACTGCCTGAACACCCACCGTAACTGATGACGGTACCCCCAAAAACGGAGACGGGTTTACCTTCCCTCTAACCACCCTGTACAGGACCCTTTGCTGCTTCCATATGCCATCTTCCAGGGCCTTAGGGTGAGCCCTCAGCCACTTGGCAACCCAGGCATAGTGCCACGGTAGCTGCTTTGACCTCGGACCTACATTGGACCAGTTTAGTACCCTCTGGCAGCGTATAAAAAGAAATATTTCATACCTAAACTAGCCGGATGCCCCACCTCTGAAGCCATGTCCTGAAGCAGAGACGCCACAAAAACGGTGTCAAGTTTCAGGGGGAGGTCCGGCACATCCCTGCCACCCTCAGCCAAGCCCGACATCATGCGGCCAAGTGCCACCCACTCATACCTCCCTCCCCATAGGAAATTGAAAATTGTTCTCGCCAGGGGCCGTCTGATGGCGACCGGCAGAGGGAAAACAGAGCGGAGAGCATGTCCGCCTTGAGCACAAGCACTTTACCCAGAAGTGTCAGCTTCCTGGCATTCCACAATGCTAATCTGGACTTCACTCGCTGAAAACGCCCCTCCCAGTTGACGGTAGCACTATTCATTGGTTGGAATTGTACACCTAAGATCTGTATTGGCCCTTGACACACCGATAGTCCACTCGGAGCAACATCACGCCCCTTCCAACTCCCTTCACTGTACATTTGCCAATGTTGAGCCTAGCTCCTGAGACCCTTCAAAAATCCTCAAAACCTCCAAAGCTCTCACCACACACTCGTCACTGTCCAGCAACAATGTTGTGTCATCAGCGTACTGTGAAAGTTTCACCCGTAGGTCCCCTCCCCCTGGAACCAGGGTCACCCTCACACTGGCGTCTGCTCTGATGGCCTCTGCAGGGGAATGCAGGGGGGTGCTGAAGCCCTTCAACACCTTCAGCATCTGGGTGCAGCAGAACCGGGAACATCTGGGTGCAGCAGAACCTGGAACTGTCGACAACCGGTCCAGAAACCTAGTGGGTCCCGCACATATCGTGCAGCAGAAACCACATCAGAAAAGCGACCGAAAAATTCCTTTAATGCCAAGTCTGTCATAAAAGGGTTGAACATATGGACAGAAATTATCCTAAAGTTAGGTCTGTCCATATTTACCACCTCACACAAATTCAACGGGTGCTTGCTTGCCAATCTAGCACACCTTGCAGTGACAGCCTGATGAGTCTCAGCTGAAACAAATGAAACATCATACCCGGTTGCCTGCTGATGCCACTGAATACAAAAAACGTCCTCCACCGTCAGATTCAACTGGCCCTTGATGATTCTGGTGCAAAACAAATCCTTTGGCATCACTTCCCTGTCGCTGCTCCTCCACTGGAACCTCAAAGTCCTGCGCAGTCCCACCCGAGGAATTGTCCGGCCCTGGTTGGCAAACGCCATGTTAGAAAAAGAAGAAAATACACAGCGCGCGCTTCTCAATTGTACAATTGACAAGAACAGATTTTTTTTTTTTTTTTTTTTTTTTTTTATTAGAAAAAATCAACAGTACAGTAACCATTATACTCCCAACACATGACTTGGCACTGTGTCCCCATTCGCATCCCCGCACCCCTGAAGTGAAACTGCCAATATCTCATGAAAGAAAAACAAACGACTCCAAAACAGAAAAACACAAGCAAAAGAAAGACACAATAAGAAAAACTGAAACATAACCTGTACCAGTGCACCATTATCTTTTATAGCAACCCAAAACCACCTTTCCACTTTTCTTTTGCAGCGTGATACCCCAACTTGTCCACATCCAACTTCATCCTTTCTGTCACCTCCCATTCGACCCCCTTAGCCACCCTCTCTGTAGTCCACTCCACTCCACTCCATTCCGTACGAGCTCCTGTCTTGCCAGCCATAGCCCCCTTTTTTATAGGCTCAGGAGCAACCACAAAATCCCCCACCCACTCCTAATGTGGGCTCCTACAAAACCCCTCTCCACCACCTGCCATGTCAGTGTAAGATCAGGCTTTGCCCTCCCCACAACCTTTTTTGCCTTAGCCCAGAGCTGTCTGGTAAAACTGCACTCCCACATAACATGGTACGCTGTCTCCCCAGCACCACACGATGGTCTCGGGCACAGAGGAGACCGGCCCAGACCGTGCCTGTGTATCTTGTCTCGCACCGGTAGCGTTCTGTGCAAGCAGGCCCAGTTCAGATCCTTCTGCCCATTACTCAGGCCTACTGCCTGAACACCCACCAAAACTGATGACGGTACCCTAACAACGGAGACGGGTTTACCTTCCCTCTAACCACCCTGTACAGGAGCCTTTGCTGCTTCCATATGCCATCTTCCAGGGCCTCAGCGTGAGCCCTCAGCCACTTGGCAACCCAGGCATAGTGCCACGGTAGCTGCTCTGACCTCGGACTTACATTGGACCAGTTCAGTATCCCTCTGGCAGCGTAAAAAAAGAAATATTTCATACCTAAACTAGCCGGATGCCCCACCTCTGAAGCCTTGTCCTGAAGCAGAGACGCCACAAAAATGGTGTCAAGTTTTAGGGGGAGGTCCGGCACATCCCTGCCACCCTCAGCCAAGCCCGACATCATGCGGCCACGTGCCACCCACTCATACCTCCCTCCCCATAGGAAATCGAAAATTGTTCTCGCCAGGGGCCGTCTGATGGCGACCGGCAGAGGGAAAACATATGCCAGGTGGAGCACAGAGGAGAGCATGTCCGCCTTGAGCACAAGCACTTTACCCAGAAGTGTCAGCTTCCTGGCCTTCCACAATGCTAATCTGGACTTCAATCGCTGAAAACGCCCCTCCCAGTTGACGGTAGCACTATTCATTGGTTGGAATTGTACACCTAAGATCTTTATTGGCCCTTGACACACCGATAGTCCACCCGGAGCAACATCACGCCCCTTCCAACTCCCTTCACTGTACATTTGCCAATGTTGAGCCTAGCTCCTGAGACCCTTCCAAAATCCTCAAAACCTCCAAAGCTCTCACCACACACTCGTCACTGTCCAGCAACAATGTTGTGTCATCAGTGTACTGTGAAAGTTTCACCCGTAGGTCCCCTCCCCCTGGAACCAGGGTCACCCTCACACTGGCGTCTGCTCTGATGGCCTCTGCAGGGGAATGCAGGGGGGGTGCTGAAGCCCTTCCACACCTTCAACATCTGGGTGCAGCAGATCCGGGAACATCTGGGTGCAGCAGAACCTGGAACTGTCGACAACCAGTCCAGAAACCTAGTGGGTCCCGCACATATCGTGCAGCAGAAACCACATCAGAAAAGCGACCGAAAAATTCCTTTAATGCCAAGTCTGTCATAAAAGGGTTGAACATATGGACAGAAATTATCCTAAAGTTAGGTCTGTCCATATTTACCACCTCACACAAATTCAACGGGTGCTTGTTTGCCAATCTAGCACACCTTGCAGTGACAGCCTGATGAGTCTCAGCTGAAACAAATGAAACATCATACCCGGTTGCCTGCTGATGCCACTGAATACAAAAAACGTCCTCCACCGTCAGATTCAACTGGCCCTTGATGATTCTGGTGCAAAACAAATCCCTTGGCATCACTTCCCTGTCGCTGCTCCTCCACTGGAACCTCAAAGTCCTGCGCAGTCCCACCCAAGGAATTGACCGGCCCTGGTTGGCAAACGCCATGTTAGAAAAAGAAGAAAAAACACAGCGCGCGCTTCTCAAATGTACAAGTGTCAAGAACAGATTTTTTTTTTTTTTTTTATATTTTATTAGAAAAAATCAACAGTACAGTAACCATTATACTCCCAACACATGACTTGGCACTGTGTCCCCATTCGCATCCCCGCACCCCTGAAGTGAAACTGCCCATATGTCATGAAAGAAAAACAAACGACTCCAAAACAGAAAAACACAAGCAAAAGAAAGACACAATAAGAAAAACTGAAACATAACCTGTACCAGTGCACCATTATCTTTTATAGCAACCCAAAACAACCTTTCCACTATTCTTTTGCAGCGTGATACCCCAACTTGTCCACATCCAACTTCATCCTTTCTGTCACCTCCCATTCGACCCCCTTAGCCACCCTCTCTGTAGTCCACTCCACTCCACTCCATTCCGTACGAGCTCCTGTCTTGCCAGCCATAGCCCCCTTTTGTATAGGCTCAGGAGCAACCACAAAATCCCCCACCCACTCCTAATGTGGGCTCCTACAAAACCCCTCTCCACCACCTGCCATGTCAGTGTAAGATCAGGCTTTGCCCTCCCCACCACCTTTTTTGCCTTAGCCCAGAGCTGTCTGGCAAAACTGCACTCCCACATAACATGGTACGCTGTCTCCCCAGCACCACACGATGGTCTCGGGCACAGAGGAGACCGGCCCAGACCGTGCCTGTGTATCTTGCCTCGCACCGGTAGCGTTCTGTGCAAGCAGGCCCAGTTCAGATCCTTCTGCCCATTACTCAGGCCTACTGCCTGAAGACCCACCCAAACTGATGACGGTACCCCCAACACCGGAGACGGGTTTACCTTCCCTCTAACCACCCTGTACAGGACCCTTTGCTGCTTCCATATGCCATCTTCCAGGGCCTTAGGGTGAGCCCTCAGCCACTTGGCAACCCAGGCATAGTGCCACGGTAGCTGCTCTGACCTCGGACTTACATTGGACCAGTTCAGTATCCCTCTGGCAGCGTATAAAAAGAAATATTTCATACCTAAACTAGCCGGATGCCCCACCTCTGAAGCCATGTCCTGAAGCAGAGACGCCACAAAAATGGTGTCAAGTTTCAGGGGGAGGTCCAGCACATCCCTGCCACCCTCAGCCAAGCCCGACATCATGCGGCCACGTGCCACCCACTCATACCTCCCTCCCCATAGGAAATCGAAAATTGTTCTCGCCAGGGGCCGTCTGATGGCGACCGGCAGAGGGAAAACATATGCCAGGTGGAGCACAGAGGAGAGCATGTCCGCCTTGAGCACAAGCACTTTACCCAGAAGTGTCAGCTTCCTGGCCTTTCACAATGCTAATCTGGACTTCAATCGCTGAAAACGCCCCTCCCAGTTGACGGTAGCACTATTCATTGGTTGGAATTGTACACCTAAGATCTTTATTGGCCCTTGACACACCGATAGTCCACCCGGAGCAACATCACGCCCCTTCCAACTCCCTTCACTGTACATTTGCCAATGTTGAGCCTAGCTCCTGAGACCCTTCCAAAATCCTCAAAACCTCCAAAGCTCTCACCACACACTCGTCACTGTCCAGCAACAATGTTGTGTCATCAGTGTACTGTGAAAGTTTCACCCGTAGGTCCCCTCCCCCTGGAACCAGGGTCACCCTCACACTGGCGTCTGCTCTGATGGCCTCTGCAGGGGAATGCAGGGGGGGTGCTGAAGCCCTTCCACACCTTCAGCATCTGGGTGCAGCAGATCCGGGAACATCTGGGTGCAGCAGAACCTGGAACTGTCGACAACCAGTCCAGAAACCTAGTGGGTCCCGCACATATCGTGCAGCAGAAACCACATCAGAAAAGCGACCGAAAAATTCCTTTAATGCCAAGTCTGTCATAAAAGGGTTGAACATATGGACAGAAATTATCCTAAAGTTAGGTCTGTCCATATTTACCACCTCACACAAATTCAACGGGTGCTTGTTTGCCAATCTAGCACACCTTGCAGTGACAGCCTGATGAGTCTCAGCTGAAACAAATGAAACATCATACCCGGTTGCCTGCTGATGCCACTGAATACAAAAAACGTCCTCCACCGTCAGATTCAACTGGCCCTTGATGATTCTGGTGCAAAACAAATCCCTTGGCATCACTTCCCTGTCGCTGCTCCTCCACTGGAACCTCAAAGTCCTGCGCAGTCCCACCCAAGGAATTGACCGGCCCTGGTTGGCAAACGCCATGTTAGAAAAAGAAGAAAAAACACAGCCCGCGCTTCTCAAATGTACAAGTGTCAAGAACAGATTTTTTTTTTTTTTTAGATTTTATTAGAAAAAAATCAACAGTACAGTAACCATTATACTCCCAACACATGACTTGGCACTGTGTCCCCATTCGCATCCCCGCACCCCTGAAGTGAAACTGCCAATATCTCATGAAAGAAAAACAAACGACTCCAAAACAGAAAAACACAAGCAAAAGAAAGACACAATAAGAAAAACTGAAACATAACCTGTACCAGTGCACCATTATCTTTTATAGCAACCGAAAACCACCTTTCCACTTTTCTTTTGCAGCGTGATACCCCAACTTGTCCACATCCAACTTCATCCTTTCTGTCACCTCCCATTCGACCCCCTTAGCCACCCTCTCTGTAGTCCACTCCACTCCACTTCATTCCGTACGAGCTCCTGTCTTGCCAGCCATAGCCCCCTTTTGTATAGGCTCAGGAGCAACCACAAAATCCCCCACCCACTCCTAATGTGGGCTCCTACAAAACCCCTCTTCACCACCTGCCATGTCAGTGTAAGATCAGGCTTTGCCCTCCCCACCACCTTTTTTGCCTTAGCCCAGAGCTGTCTGGTAAAACTGCACTCCCACATAACATGGTACGCTGTCTCCCCAGCACCACACGATGGTCTCGGGCACAGAGGAGACCGGCCCAGACCGTGCCTGTGTATCTTGCCTCGCACCGGTAGCGTTCTGTGCAAGCAGGCCCAGTTCAGATCCTTCAGCCCATTAGTTTGGCCTACTGCCTGAACACCCACCGTAACTGAGGACGGTACCCCCAACAACGGAGACGGGTTTACCTTCCCTCTAACCACCCTGTACAGGACCCTTTGCTGCTTCCATATGCCATCTTCCAGGGCCTTAGGGTGAGCCCTCAGCCACTTGGCAACCCAGGCATAGTGCCACGGTAGCTGCTCTGACCTCGGACCTACATTGGACCAGTTTAGTACCCTCTGGCAGCGTATAAAAAGAAATATTTCATACCTAAACTAGCCGGATGCCCCACCTCTGAAGCCATGTCCTGAAGCAGAGACGCCACAAAAACGGTGTCAAGTTTCAGGGGGAGGTCCGGCACATCCCTGCCACCCTCAGCCAAGCCCGACATCATGCGGCCAAGTGCCACCCACTCATACCTCCCTCCCCATAGGAAATTGAAAATTGTTCTCGCCAGGGGCCGTCTGATGGCGACCGGCAGAGGGAAAACAGAGTGGAGAGCATGTCCGCCTTGAGCACAAGCACTTTACCCAGAAGTGTCAGCTTCCTGGCATTCCACAATGCTAATCTGGACTTCACTCGCTGAAAACGCCCCTCCCAGTTGACGGTAGCACTATTCATTGGTTGGAATTGTACACCTAAGATCTTTATTGGCCCTTGACACACCGATAGTCCACCCGGAGCAACATCACGCCCCTTCCAACTCCCTTCACTGTACATTTGCCAATGTTGAGCCTAGCTCCTGAGACCCTTCAAAAATCCTCAAAACCTCCAAAGCTCTCACCACACACTCGTCACTGTCCAGCAACAATGTTGTGTCATCAGCGTACTGTGACAGTTTCACCCGTAGGTCCCCTCCCCCTGGAACCAGGGTCACCCTCACACTGGCGTCTGCTCTGATGGCCTCTGCAGGGGAATGCAGGGGGGTGCTGAAGCCCTTCAACACCTTCAGCATCTGGGTGCAGCAGAACCGGGAACATCTGGGTGCAGCAGAACCTGGAACTGTCGACAACCGGTCCAGAAACATAGTGGGTCATGCACATGTCGTGCAGCAGAAACCACATCAGAAAAGCGACCGAAAAATTCCTTTAATGCCAAGTCTGTCATAAAAGGGTTGAACATATGGACAGAAATTATCCTAAAGTTAGGTCTGTCCATATTTACCACCTCACACAAATTCAACGGGTGCTTGTTTGCCAATCTAGCACACCTTGCAGTGACAGCCTGATGAGTCTCAGCTGAAACAAATGAAACATCATACCCGGTTGCCTGCTGATGCCACTGAATACAAAAAACGTCCTCCACCGTCAGATTCAACTGGCCCTTGATGATTCTGGTGCAAAACAAATCCCTTGGCATCACTTCCCTGTCGCTGCTCCTCCACTGGAACCTCAAAGTCCTGCGCAGTCCCACCCGAGGAATTGTCCGGCCCTGGTTGGCAAACGCCATGTTAGAAAAAGAAGAAAATACACAGCGCGCGCTTCTCAATTGTACAATTGACAAGAACAGATTTTTTTTTTTTTTTTTTTTTTTTTATTAGAAAAAATCAACAGTACAGTAACCATTATACTCCCAACACATGACTTGGCACTGTGTCCCCATTCGCATCCCCGCACCCCTGAAGTGAAACTGCCCATATGTCATGAAAGAAAAACAAACGACTCCAAAACAGAAAAACACAAGCAAAAGAAAGACACAATAAGAAAAACTGAAACATAACCTGTACCAGTGCACCATTATCTTTTATAGCAACCCAAAACCACCTTTCCAATTTTCTTTTGCAGCGTGATACCCCAACTTGTCCACATCCAACTTCATCCTTTCTGTCACCTCCCATTCGACCCCCTTAGCCACCCTCTCTGTAGTCCACTCCACTCCACTCCATTCCGTACGAGCTCCTGTCTTGCCAGCCATAGCCCCCTTTTTTATAGGCTCAGGAGCAACCACAAAATCCCCCACCCACTCCTAATGTGGGCTCCTACAAAACCCCTCTCCACCACCTGCCATGTCAGTGTAAGATCAGGCTTTGCCCTCCCCACAACCTTTTTTGCCTTAGCCCAGAGCTGTCTGGTAAAACTGCACTCCCACATAACATGGTACGCTGTCTCCCCAGCACCACACGATGGTCTCGGGCACAGAGGAGACCGGCCCAGACCGTGCCTGTGTATCTTGTCTCGCACCGGTAGCGTTCTGTGCAAGCAGGCCCAGTTCAGATCCTTCTGCCCATTACTCAGGCCTACTGCCTGAACACCCACCAAAACTGATGACGGTACCCCCAACAACGGAGACGGGTTTACCTTCCCTCTAACCACCCTGTACAGGAGCCTTTGCTGCTTCCATATGCCATCTTCCAGGGCCTCAGCGTGAGCCCTCAGCCACTTGGCAACCCAGGCATAGTGCCACGGTAGCTGCTCTGACCTCGGACTTACATTGGACCAGTTCAGTATCCCTCTGGCAGCGTAAAAAAAGAAATATTTCATACCTAAACTAGCCGGATGCCCCACCTCTGAAGCCTTGTCCTGAAGCAGAGACGCCACAAAAATGGTGTCAAGTTTTAGGGGGAGGTCCGGCACATCCCTGCCACCCTCAGCCAAGCCCGACATCATGCGGCCACGTGCCACCCACTCATACCTCCCTCCCCATAGGTAATCGAAAATTGTTCTCGCCAGGGGCCGTCTGATGGCGACCGGCAGAGGGAAAACATATGCCAGGTGGAGCACAGAGGAGAGCATGTCCGCCTTGAGCACAAGCACTTTACCCAGAAGTGTCAGCTTCCTGGCCTTCCACAATGCTAATCTGGACTTCAATCGCTGAAAACGCCCCTCCCAGTTGACGGTAGCACTATTCATTGGTTGGAATTGTACACCTAAGATCTTTATTGGCCCTTGACACACCGATAGTCCACCCGGAGCAACATCACGCCCCTTCCAACTCCCTTCACTGTACATTTGCCAATGTTGAGCCTAGCTCCTGAGACCCTTCCAAAATCCTCAAAACCTCCAAAGCTCTCACCACACACTCGTCACTGTCCAGCAACAATGTTGTGTCATCAGTGTACTGTGAAAGTTTCACCCGTAGGTCCCCTCCCCCTGGAACCAGGGTCACCCTCACACTGGCGTCTGCTCTGATGGCCTCTGCAGGGGAATGCAGGGGGGGTGCTGAAGCCCTTCCACACCTTCAACATCTGGGTGCAGCAGATGCGGGAACATCTGGGTGCAGCAGAACCTGGAACTGTCGACAACCAGTCCAGAAACCTAGTGGGTCCCGCACATATCGTGCAGCAGAAACCACATCAGAAAAGCGACCGAAAAATTCCTTTAATGCCAAGTCTGTCATAAAAGGGTTGAACATATGGACAGAAATTATCCTAAAGTTAGGTCTGTCCATATTTACCACCTCACACAAATTCAACGGGTGCTTGTTTGCCAATCTAGCACACCTTGCAGTGACAGCCTGATGAGTCTCAGCTGAAACAAATGAAACATCATACCCGGTTGCCTGCTGATGCCACTGAATACAAAAAACGTCCTCCACCGTCAGATTCAACTGGCCCTTGATGATTCTGGTGCAAAACAAATCCCTTGGCATCACTTCCCTGTCGCTGCTCCTCCACTGGAACCTCAAAGTCCTGCGCAGTCCCACCCAAGGAATTGACCGGCCCTGGTTGGCAAACGCCATGTTAGAAAAAGAAGAAAAAACACAGCGCGCGCTTCTCAAATGTACAAGTGTCAAGAACAGATTTTTTTTTTTTTTTTTTATATTTTATTAGAAAAAAATCAACAGTACAGTAACCATTATACTCCCAACACATGACTTGGCACTGTGTCCCCATTCGCATCCCCACACCCCTGAAGTGAAACTGCCAATATCTCATGAAAGAAAAACAAACGACTCCAAAACAGAAAAACACAAGCAAAAGAAAGACACAATAAGAAAAACTGAAACATAACCTGTACCAGTGCACCTTTATCTTTTATAGCAACCCAAAACCACCTTTCCACTATTCTTTTGCAGCGTGATACCCCAACTTGTCCACATCCCACTTCATCCTTTCTGTCACCTCTAATTCGACCCCCTTAGCCACCCTCTCTGTACTCCACTGCACTCCACTTCATTCCGTACGAGCTCCTGTCTTGCCAGCCATTGCCCCCTTTTGTATAGGCTCAGGAGCAACCACAAAATCCCCCACCCACTCCTAATGTGGGCTCCTACAAAACCCCTCTCCACCACCTGCCATGTCAGTGTAAGATCAGGCTTTGCCCTCCCCACCACCTTTTTTGCCTTAGCCCAGAGCTGTCTGGTAAAACTGCACTCCCACATAACATGGTACGCTGTCTCCCCAGCACCACACGATGGTCTCGGGCACAGAGGAGACCGGCCCAGACCGTGCCTGTGTATCTTGCCTCGCACCGGTAGCGTTCTGTGCAAGCAGGCCCAGTTCAGATCCTTCTGCCCATTACTCAGGCCTACTGCCTGAACACCCACCCAAACTGATGACGGTACCCCCAACAACGGAGACGGGTTTACCTTCCCTCTAACCACCCTGTACAGGAGCCTTTGCTGCTTCCATATGCCATCTTCCAGGGCCTCAGCGTGAGCCCTCAGCCACTTGGCAACCCAGGCATAGTGCCACGGTAGCTGCTCTGACCTCGGACTTACATTGGACCAGTTCAGTATCCCTCTGGCAGCGTAAAAAAAGAAATATTTCATACCTAAACTAGCCGGATGCCCCACCTCTGAAGCCTTGTCCTGAAGCAGAGACGCCACAAAAATGGTGTCAAGTTTTAGGGGGAGGTCCGGCACATCCCTGCCACCCTCAGCCAAGCCCGACATCATGCGGCCACGTGCCACCCACTCATACCTCCCTCCCCATAGGTAATCGAAAATTGTTCTCGCCAGGGGCCGTCTGATGGCGACCGGCAGAGGGAAAACATATGCCAGGTGGAGCACAGAGGAGAGCATGTCCGCCTTGAGCACAAGCACTTTACCCAGAAGTGTCAGCTTCCTGGCCTTCCACAATGCTAATCTGGACTTCAATCGCTGAAAACGCCCCTCCCAGTTGACGGTAGCACTATTCATTGTTTGGAATTGTACACCTAAGATCTTTATTGGCCCTTGACACACCGATAGTCCACCCGGAGCAACATCACGCCCCTTCCAACTCCCTTCACTGTACATTTGCCAATGTTGAGCCTAGCTCCTGAGACCCTTCCAAAATCCTCAAAACCTCCAAAGCTCTCACCACACACTCGTCACTGTCCAGCAACAATGTTGTGTCATCAGTGTACTGTGAAAGTTTCACCCGTAGGTCCCCTCCCCCTGGAACCAGGGTCACCCTCACACTGGCGTCTGCTCTGATGGCCTCTGCAGGGGAATGCAGGGGGGGTGCTGAAGCCCTTCCACACCTTCAACATCTGGGTGCAGCAGATGCGGGAACATCTGGGTGCAGCAGAACCTGGAACTGTCGACAACCAGTCCAGAAACCTAGTGGGTCCCGCACATATCGTGCAGCAGAAACCACATCAGAAAAGCGACCGATAAATTCCTTTAATGCCAAGTCTGTCATAAAAGGGTTGAACATATGGACAGAAATTATCCTAAAGTTAGGTCTGTCCATATTTACCACCTCACACAAATTCAACGGGTGCTTGTTTGCCAATCTAGCACACCTTGCAGTGACAGCCTGATGAGTCTCAGCTGAAACAAATGAAACATCATACCCGGTTGCCTGCTGATGCCACTGAATACAAAAAACGTCCTCCACCGTCAGATTCAACTGGCCCTCGATGATTCTGGTGCAAAACAAATCCCTTGGCATCACTTCCCTGTCGCTGCTCCTCCACTGGAACCTCAAAGTCCTGCGCAGTCCCACCCAAGGAATTGACCGGCCCTGGTTGGCAAACGCCATGTTAGAAAAAGAAGAAAAAACACAGCGCGCGCTTCTCAAATGTACAAGTGTCAAGAACAGATTTTTTTTTTTTTTTTTTATATTTTATTAGAAAAAAATCAACAGTACAGTAACCATTATACTCCCAACACATGACTTGGCACTGTGTCCCCATTCGCATCCCCACACCCCTGAAGTGAAACTGCCAATATCTCATGAAAGAAAAACAAAAGACTCCAAACCAGAAAAACACAAGCAAAAGAAAGACACAATAAGAAAAACTGAAACATAACCTGTACCAGTGCACCTTTATCTTTTATAGCAACCCAAAACCACCTTTCCAATTTTCTTTTGCAGCGTGATACCCCAACTTGTCCACATCCCACTTCATCCTTTCTGTCACCTCTAATTCGACCCCCTTAGCCACCCTCTCTGTACTCCACTGCACTCCACTTCATTCCGTACGAGCTCCTGTCTTGCCAGCCATAGCCCCCTTTTGTATAGGCTCAGGAGCAACCACAAAATCCCCCACCCACTCCTAATGTGGGCTCCTACAAAACCCCTCTCCACCACCTGCCATGTCAGTGTAAGATCAGGCTTTGCCCTCCCCACCACCTTTTTTGCCTTAGCCCAGAGCTGTCTGGTAAAACTGCACTCCCACATAACATGGTACGCTGTCTCCCCAGCACCACACGATGGTCTCGGGCACAGAGGAGACCGGCCCAGACCGTGCCTGTGTATCTTGCCTCGCACCGGTAGCGTTCTGTGCAAGCAGGCCCAGTTCAGATCCTTCTGCCCATTACTCAGGCCTACTGCCTGAACACCCACCCAAACTGATGACGGTACCCCCAACAACGGAGACGGGTTTACCTTCCCTCTAACCACCCTGTACAGGACCCTTTGCTGCTTCCATATGCCATCTTCCAGGGCCTCAGGGTGAGCCCTCAGCCACTTGGCAACCCAGGCATAGTGCCACGGTAGCTGCTCTGACCTCGGACTTACATTGGACCAGTTCAGTATCCCTCTGGCAGCGTATAAAAAGAAATATTTCATACCTAAACTAGCCGGATGCCCCACCTCTGAAGCCATGTCCTGAAGCAGAGACGCCACAAAAACGGTGTCAAGTTTCAGGGGGAGGTCCGGCACATCCCTGCAACCCTCAGCCAAGCCCGACATCATGCGGCCACGTGCCACCCACTCATACCTCCCTCCCCATAGGAAATCGAAAATTGTTCTCGCCAGGGGCCGTCTGATGGCGACCGGCAGAGGGAAAACATATGCCAGGTGGAGCACAGAGGAGAGCATGTCCGCCTTGAGCACAAGCACTTTACCCAGAAGTGTCAGCTTCCTGGCCTTCCACAATGCTAATCTGGACTTCAATCGCTGAAAACGCCCCTCCCAGTTGACGGTAGCACTATTCATTGGTTGGAATTGTACACCTAAGATCTTTATTGGCCCTTGACACACCGATAGTCCACCCGGAGCAACATCACGCCCCTTCCAACTCCCTTCACTGTACATTTGCCAATGTTGAGCCTAGCTCCTGAGACCCTTCCAAAATCCTCAAAACCTCCAAAGCTCTCACCACACACTCGTCACTGTCCAGCAACAATGTTGTGTCATCAGTGTACTGTGAAAGTTTCACCCGTAGGTCCCCTCCCCCTGGAACCAGGGTCACCCTCACACTGGCGTCTGCTCTGATGGCCTCTGCAGGGGAATGCAGGGGGGGTGCTGAAGCCCTTCCACACCTTCAACATCTGGGTGCAGCAGATGCGGGAACATCTGGGTGCAGTAGAACCTGGAACTGTCGACAACCAGTCCAGAAACCTAGTGGGTCCCGCACATATCGTGCAGCAGAAACCACATCAGAAAAGCGACCGAAAAATTCCTTTAATGCCAAGTCTGTCATAAAAGGGTTGAACATATGGACAGAAATTATCCTAAAGTTAGGTCTGTCCATATTTACCACCTCACACAAATTCAACGGGTGCTTGTTTGCCAATCTAGCACACCTTGCAGTGACAGCCTGATGAGTCTCAGCTGAAACAAATGAAACATCATACCCGGTTGCCTGCTGATGCCACTGAATACAAAAAACGTCCTCCACCGTCAGATTCAACTGGCCCTTGATGATTCTGGTGCAAAACAAATCCCTTGGCATCACTTCCCTGTCGCTGCTCCTCCACTGGAACCTCAAAGTCCTGCGCAGTCCCACCCAAGGAATTGACCGGCCCTGGTTGGCAAACGCCATGTTAGAAAAAGAAGAAAAAACACAGCGCGAGCTTCTCAAATGTACAAGTGTCAAGAACAGATTTTTTTTTTTTTTTTTTATATTTTATTAGAAAAAAATCAACAGTACAGTAACCATTATACTCCCAACACATGACTTGGCACTGTGTCCCCATTCGCATCCCCACACCCCTGAAGTGAAACTGCCAATATCTCATGAAAGAAAAACAAACGACTCCAAAACAGAAAAACACAAGCAAAAGAAAGACACAATAAGAAAAACTGAAACATAACCTGTACCAGTGCACCTTTATCTTTTATAGCAACCCAAAACCACCTTTCCACTATTCTTTTGCAGCGTGATACCCCAACTTGTCCACATCCCACTTCATCCTTTCTGTCACCTCTAATTCGACCCCCTTAGCCACCCTCTCTGTACTCCACTGCACTCCACTTCATTCCGTACGAGCTCCTTTCTTGCCAGCCATAGCCCCCTTTTGTATAGGCTCAGGAGCAACCACAAAATCCCCCACCCACTCCTAATGTGGGCTCCTACAAAACCCCTCTCCACCACCTGCCATGTCAGTGTAAGATCAGGCTTTGCCCTCCCCACCACCTTTTTTGCCTTAGCCCAGAGCTGTCTGGTAAAACTGCACTCCCACATAACATGGTACGCTGTCTCCCCAGCACCACACGATGGTCTCGGGCACAGAGGAGACCGGCCCAGACCGTGCCTGTGTATCTTGCCTCGCACCGGTAGCGTTCTGTGCAAGCAGGCCCAGTTCAGATCCTTCTGCCCATTACTCAGGCCTACTGCCTGAACACCCACCCAAACTGATGACGGTACCCCCAACAACGGAGACGGGTTTACCTTCCCTCTAACCACCCTGTACAGGACCCTTTGCTGCTTCCATATGCCATCTTCCAGGGCCTCAGGGTGAGCCCTCAGCCACTTGGCAACCCAGGCATAGTGCCACGGTAGCTGCTCTGACCTCGGACTTACATTGGACCAGTTCAGTATCCCTCTGGCAGCGTATAAAAAGAAATATTTCATACCTAAACTAGCCGGATGCCCCACCTCTGAAGCCATGTCCTGAAGCAGAGACGCCACAAAAATGGTGTCAAGTTTCAGGGGGAGGTCCGGCACATCCCTGCCACCCTCAGCCAAGCCCGACATCATGCGGCCACGTGCCACCCACTCATACCTCCCTCCCCATAGGAAATCGAAAATTGTTCTCGCCAGGGGCCGTCTGATGGCGACCGGCAGAGCGAAAACATATGCCAGGTGGAGCACAGAGGAGAGCATGTCCGCCTTGAGCACAAGCACTTTACCCAGAAGTGTCAGCTTCCTGGCCTTCCACAATGCTAATCTGGACTTCAATCGCTGAAAACGCCCCTCCCAGTTGACGGTAGCACTATTCATTGTTTGGAATTGTACACCTAAGATCTTTATTGGCCCTTGACACACCGATAGTCCACCCGGAGCAACATCACGCCCCTTCCAACTCCCTTTACTGTACATTTGCCAATGTTGAGCCTAGCTCCTGAGACCCTTCCAAAATCCTCAAAACCTCCAAAGCTCTCACCACACACTCGTCACTGTCCAGCAACAATGTTGTGTCATCAGTGTACTGTGAAAGTTTCACCCGTAGGTCCCCTCCCCCTGGAACCAGGGTCACCCTCACACTGGCGTCTGCTCTGATGGCCTCTGCAGGGGAATGCAGGGGGGGTGCTGAAGCCCTTCCACACCTTCAGCATCTGGGTGCAGCAGAACCGGGAACATCTGGGTGCAGCAGAACCTGGAACTGTCGACAACCAGTCCAGAAACCTAGTGGGTCCCGCACATATCGTGCAGCAGAAACCACATCAGAAAAGCGACCGAAAAATTCCTTTAATGCCAAGTCTGTCATAAAAGGGTTGAACATATGGACAGAAATTATCCTAAAGTTAGGTCTGTCCATATTTACCACCTCACACAAATTCAACGGGTGCTTGTTTGCCAATCTAGCACACCTTGCAGTGACAGCCTGATGAGTCTCAGCTGAAACAAATAAAACATCATACCCGGTTGCCTGCTGATGCCACTGAATACAAAAAACGTCCTCCACCGTCAGATTCAACTGGCCCTTGATGATTCTGGTGCAAAACAAATCCCTTGGCATCACTTCCCTGTCGCTGCTCCTCCACTGGAACCTCAAAGTCCTGCGCAGTCCCACCCAAGGAATTGACCGGTCCTGGTTGGCAAACGCCATGTTAGAAAAAGAAGAAAAAACACAGCCCGCGCTTCTCAAATGTACAAGTGTCAAGAACAGATTTTTTTTTTTTTTTTTTATATTTTATTAGAAAAAAATCAACAGTACAGTAACCAACACATGACTTGGCACTGTGTCCCCATTCGCATCCCCGCACCCCTGAAGTGAAACTGCCAATATCTCATGAAAGAAAAACAAACGACTCCAAAACAGAAAAACACAAGCAAAAGAAAGACACAATAAGAAAAACTGAAACATAACCTGTACCAGTGCACCATTATCTTTTATAGCAACCCAAAACCACCTTTCCACTTTTCTTTTGCAGCGTGATACCCCAACTTGTCCACATCCAACTTCATCCTTTCTGTCACCTCCCATTCGACCCCCTTAGCCACCCTCTCTGTAGTCCACTCCACTCCACTTCATTCCGTACAAGCTCCTGTCTTGCCAGCCATAGCCCCCTTTTGTATAGGCTCAGGAGCAACCACAAAATCCCCCACCCACTCCTAATGTGGGCTCCTACAAAACCCCTCTTCACCACCTGCCATGTCAGTGTAAGATCAGGCTTTGCCCTCCCCACCACCTTTTTTGCCTTAGCCCAGAGCTGTCTGGTAAAACTGCACTCCCACATAACATGGTACGCTGTCTCCCCAGCACCACACGATGGTCTCGGGCACAGAGGAGACCGGCCCAGACCGTGCCTGTGTATCTTGTCTCGCACCGGTAGCGTTCTGTGCAAGCAGGCCCAGTTCAGATCCTTCAGCCCATTAGTTTGGCCTACTGCCTGAACACCCACCGTAACTGATGA
Source organism: Channa argus (assembly GCF_033026475.1). Classification (NCBI taxonomy): domain Eukaryota; kingdom Metazoa; phylum Chordata; class Actinopteri; order Anabantiformes; family Channidae; genus Channa; species Channa argus. The sequence goes on along the minus strand of NW_027125237.1, from coordinate 273,568 downwards.
CGGTACCCCCAACAACGGAGACGGGTTTACCTTCCCTCTAACCACCCTGTACAGGACCCTTTGCTGCTTCCATATGCCATCTTCCAGGGCCTTAGGGTGAGCCCTCAGCCACTTGGCAACCCAGGCATAGTGCCACGGTAGCTGCTTTGACCTCGGACCTACATTGGACCAGTTTAGTACCCTCTGGCAGCGTATAAAAAGAAATATTTCATACCTAAACTAGCCGGATGCCCCACCTCTGAAGCCATGTCCTGAAGCAGAGACGCCACAAAAACGGTGTCAAGTTTCAGGGGGAGGTCCGGCACATCCCTGCCACCCTCAGCCAAGCCCGACATCATGCGGCCAAGTGCCACCCACTCATACCTCCCTCCCCATAGGAAATTGAAAATTGTTCTCGCCAGGGGCCGTCTGATGGCGACCGGCAGAGGGAAAACAGAGTGGAGAGCATGTCCGCCTTGAGCACAAGCACTTTACCCAGAAGTGTCAGCTTCCTGGCATTCCACAATGCTAATCTGGACTTCACTCGCTGAAAACGCCCCTCCCAGTTGACGGTAGCACTATTCATTGGTTGGAATTGTACACCTAAGATCTGTATTGGCCCTTGACACACCGATAGTCCACCCGGAGCAACATCACGCCCCTTCCAACTCCCTTCACTGTACATTTGCCAATGTTGAGCCTAGCTCCTGAGACCCTTCAAAAATCCTCAAAACCTCCAAAGCTCTCACCACACACTCGTCACTGTCCAGCAACAATGTTGTGTCATCAGCGTACTGTGAAAGTTTCACCCGTAGGTCCCCTCCCCCTGGAACCAGGGTCACCCTCACACTGGCGTCTGCTCTGATGGCCTCTGCAGGGGAATGCAGGGGGGTGCTGAAGCCCTTCAACACCTTCAGCATCTGGGTGCAGCAGAACCGGGAACATCTGCGTGCAGCAGAACCTGGAACTGTCGACAACCGGTCCAGAAACCTAGTGGGTCCCGCACATATCGTGCAGCAGAAACCACATCAGAAAAGCGACCGAAAAATTCCTTTAATGCCAAGTCTGTCATAAAAGGGTTGAACATATGGACAGAAATTATCCTAAAGTTAGGTCTGTCCATATTTACCACCTCACACAAATTCAACGGGTGCTTGTTTGCCAATCTAGCACACCTTGCAGTGACAGCCTGATGAGTCTCAGCTGAAACAAATGAAACATCATACCCGGTTGCCTGCTGATGCCACTGAATACAAAAAACGTCCTCCACCGTCAGATTCAACTGGCCCTTGATGATTCTGGTGCAAAACTAATCCCTTGGCATCACTTCCCTGTCGCTGATCCTCCACTGGAACCTCAAAGTCCTGCGCAGTCCCACCCGAGGAATTGTCCGGCCCTGGTTGGCAAACGCCATGTTAGAAAAAGAAGAAAAAACACAGTGCGCGCTTCTCAATTGTACAATTGACAAGAACAGATTTTTTTTTTATTTTTTTTTTATTTTTTATTAGAAAAAATCAACAGTACAGTAACCATTATACTCCCAACACATGACTTGGCACTGTGTCCCCATTCGCATCCCCGCACCCCTGAAGTGAAACTGCCCATATGTCATGAAAGAAAAACAAACGACTCCAAAACAGAAAAACACAAGCAAAAGAAAGACACAATAAGAAAAACTGAAACATAACCTGTACCAGTGCACCATTATCTTTTATAGCAACCCAAAACCACCTTTCCACTTTTCTTTTGCAGCGTGATACCCCAACTTGTCCACATCCAACTTCATCCTTTCTGTCACCTCCCATTCGACCCCCTTAGCCACCCTCTCTGTAGTCCACTCCACTCCACTCCATTCCGTACGAGCTCCTGTCTTGCCAGCCATAGCCCCCTTTTTTATAGGCTCAGGAGCAACCACAAAATCCCCCACCCACTCCTAATGTGGGCTCCTACAAAACCCCTCTCCACCACCTGCCATGACAGTGTAAGATCAGGCTTTGCCCTCCCCACCACCTTTTTTGCCTTAGCCCAGAGCTGTCTGGCAAAACTGCACTCCCACATAACTTGGTACGCTGTCTCCCCAGCACCACACGATGGTCTCGGGCACAGAGGAGACCGGCCCAGACCGTGCCTGTGTATCTTGTCTCGCACCGGTAGCGTTCTGTGCAAGAAGGCCCAGTTCAGATCCTTCAGACCATTACTTTGGCCTACTGCCTGAAAACCCACTGTAACTGATGACGGTACCCCCAACAACGGAGATGGGTTTACCTTCCCTCTAACCACCCTGTACAGGACCCTTTGCTGCTTCCATATGCCATCTTCCAGGGCCTTAGGGTGAGCCCTCAGCCACTTGGCAACCCAGGCATAGTGCCACGGTAGCTGCTCTGACCTCGGACTTACATTGGACCAGTTCAGTATCCCTCTGGCAGCGTATAAAAAGAAATATTTCATACCTAAACTAGCCGGATGCCCCACCTCTGAAGCCATGTCCTGAAGCAGAGACGCCACAAAAATGGTGTCAAGTTTCAGGGGGAGGTCCAGATCATCCCTGCCACCCTCAGCCAAGCCCGACATCATGCGGCCACGTGCCACCCACTCATACCTCCCTCCCCATAGGAAATCGAAAATTGTTCTCGCCAGGGGCCGTCTGATGGCGACCGGCAGAGGGAAAACATATGCCAGGTGGAGCACAGAGGAGAGCATGTCCGCCTTGAGCACAAGCACTTTACCCAGAAGTGTCAGCTTCCTGGCCTTCCACAATGCTAATCTGGACTTCACTCGCTGAAAACGCCCCTCCCAGTTGACGGTAGCACTATTCATTGGTTGGAATTGTACACCTAAGATCTGTATTGGCCCTTGACACACCGATAGTCCACCCGGAGCAACATCACGCCCCTTCCAACTCCCTTCACTGTACATTTGCCAATGTTGAGCCTAGCTCCTGAGACCCTTCAAAAATCCTCAAAACCTCCAAAGCTCTCACCACACACTCGTCACTGTCCAGCAACAATGTTTTGTCATCAGCATACTGTGAAAGTTTCACCCGTAGGTCCCCTCCCCCTGGAACCAGGGTCACCCTCACACTGGCGTCTGCTCTGATGGCCTCTGCAGGGGAATGCAGGGGGGTGCTGAAGCCCTTCAACACCTTCAGCATCTGGGTGCAGCAGAACCGGGAACATCTGGGTGCAGCAGAACCTGGAACTGTCGACAACCGGTCCAGAAACCTAGTGGGTCCCGCACATATCGTGCAGCAGAAACCACATTAGAAAAGCGACCGAAAAATTCCTTTAATGCCAAGTCTGTCATAAAAGGGTTGAACATATGGACAGAAATTATCCTAAAGTTAGGTCTGTCCATATTTACCACCTCACACAAATTCAACGGGTGCTTGTTTGCCAATCTAGCACACCTTGCAGTGACAGCCTGATGAGTCTCAGCTGAAACAAATGAAACATCATACCCGGTTGCCTGCTGATGCCACTGAATACAAAAAACGTCCTCCACCGTCAGATTCAACTGGCCCTTGATGATTCTGGTGCAAAACAAATCCCTTGGCATCACTTCCCTGTCGCTGCTCCTCCACTGGAACCTCAAAGTCCTGCGCAGTCCCACCCGAGGAATTGTCCGGCCCTGGTTGGTAAACGCCATGTTAGAAAAAGAAGAAAAAACACAGCGCGCGCTTCTCAATTGTACAATTGACAAGAACAGATTTTTTTTTTTTTTTTTATTAGAAAAAATCAACAGTACAGTAACCATTATACTCCCAACACATGACTTGGCACTGTGTCCCCATTCGCATCCCCGCACCCCTGAAGTGAAACTGCCCATATGTCATGAAAGAAAAACAAACGACTCCAAAACAGAAAAACACAAGCAAAAGAAAGACACAATAAGAAAAACTGAAACATAACCTGTACCAGTGCACCATTATCTTTTATAGCAACCCAAAACCACCTTTCCACTTTTCTTTTGCAGCGTGATACCCCAACTTGTCCACATCCAACTTCATCCTTTCTGTCACCTCCCATTCGACCCCCTTAGCCACCCTCTCTGTAGTCCACTCCACTCCACTCCATTCCGTACGAGCTCCTGTCTTGCCAGCCATAGCCCCCTTTTGTATAGGCTCAGGAGCAACCACAAAATCCCCCACCCACTCCTAATGTGGGCTCCTACAAAACCCCTCTCCACCACCTGCCATGACAGTGTAAGATCAGGCTTTGCCCTCCCCACCACCTTTTTTGCCTTAGCCCAGAGCTGTCTGGCAAAACTGCACTCCCACATAACTTGGTACGCTGTCTCCCCAGCACCACACGATGGTCTCGGGCACAGAGGAGACCGGCCCAGACCGTGCCTGTGTATCTTGTCTCGCACCGGTAGCGTTCTGTGCAAAAAGGCCCAGTTCAGATCCTTCAGCCCATTACTTTGGCCAACTGCCTGAACACCCACCGTAACTGATGACGGTACCCCCAACAACGGAGATGGGTTTACCTTCCCTCTAACCACCCTGTACAGGACCCTTTGCTGCTTCCATATGCCATCTTCCAGGGCCTTAGGGTGAGCCCTCAGCCACTTGGCAACCCAGGCATAGTGCCACGGTAGCTGCTCTGACCTCGGACTTACATTGGACCAGTTCAGTATCCCTCTGGCAGCGTATAAAAAGAAATATTTCATACCTAAACTAGCCGGATGCCCCACCTCTGAAGCCATGTCCTGAAGCAGAGACGCCACAAAAATGGTGTCAAGTTTCAGGGGGAGGTCCAGATCATCCCTGCCACCCTCAGCCAAGCCCGACATCATGCGGCCACGTGCCACCCACTCATACCTCCCTCCCCATAGGAAATCGAAAATTGTTCTCGCCAGGGGCCGTCTGATGGCGACCGGCAGAGGGAAAACATATGCCAGGTGGAGCACAGAGGAGAGCATGTCCGCCTTGAGCACAAGCACTTTACCCAGAAGTGTCAGCTTCCTGGCCTTCCACAATGCTAATCTGGACTTCAATCGCTGAAAACGCCCCTCCCAGTTGACGGTAGCACTATTCATTGTTTGGAATTGTACACCTAAGATCTTTATTGGCCCTTGACACACCGATAGTCCACCCGGAGCAACATCACGCCCCTTCCAACTCCCTTCACTGTACATTTGCCAATGTTGAGCCTAGCTCCTGAGACCCTTCCAAAATCCTCAAAACCTCCAAAGCTCTCACCACACACTCGTCACTGTCCAGCAACAATGTTGTGTCATCAGTGTACTGTGAAAGTTTCACCCGTAGGTCCCCTCCCCCTGGAACCAGGGTCACCCTCACACTGGCGTCTGCTCTGATGGCCTCTGCAGGGGAATGCAGGGGGGGTGCTGAAGCCCTTCAACACCTTCAGCATCTGGGTGCAGCAGAACCGGGAACATCTGGGTGCAGCAGAACCTGGAACTGTCGACAACCAGTCCAGAAACCTAGTGGGTCCCGCACATATCGTGCAGCAGAAACCACATCAGAAAAGCGACCGAAAAATTCCTTTAATGCCAAGTCTGTCATAAAAGGGTTGAACATATGGACAGAAATTATCCTAAAGTTAGGTCTGTCCATATTTACCACCTCACACAAATTCAACGGGTGCTTGTTTGCCAATCTAGCACACCTTGCAGTGACAGCCTGATGAGTCTCAGCTGAAACAAATGAAACATCATACCCGGTTGCCTGCTGATGCCACTGAATACAAAAAACGTCCTCCACCGTCAGATTCAACTGGCCCTTGATGATTCTGGTGCAAAACAAATCCCTTGGCATCACTTCCCTGTCGCTGCTCCTCCACTGGAACCTCAAAGTCCTGCGCAGTCCCACCCGAGGAATTGTCCGGCCCTGGTTGGCGCCATGTTAGAAAAAGAAGAAAAAACACAGCGCGCGCTTCTCAATTGTACAAGTGACAAGAACAGATTTTTTTTATTTTTTTTTTTATATTTTATTAGAAAAAATCAACAGTACAGTAACCTTTATACTCCCAACACATGACTTGGCACTGTGTCCCCATTCGCATCCCCGCACCCCTGAAGTGAAACTGCCCATATGTCATGAAAGAAAAACAAACGACTCCAAAACAGAAAAACACAAGCAAAAGAAAGACACAATAAGAAAAACTGAAACATAACCTGTACCAGTGCACCATTATCTTTTATAGCAACCCAAAACCACCTTTCCACTTTTCTTTTGCAGCGTGATACCCCAACTTGTCCACATCCAACTTCATCCTTTCTGTCACCTCCCATTCGACCCCCTTAGCCACCCTCTCTGTAGTCCACTCAACTCCACTCCACTCCATTCCGTACGAGCTCCTGTCTTGCCAGCCATAGCCCCCTTTTTTATAGGCTCAGGAGCAACCACAAAATCCCCCACCCACTCCTAATGTGGGCTCCTACAAAACCCCTCTCCACCACCTGCCATGTCAGTGTAAGATCAGGCTTTGCCCTCCCCACCACCTTTTTTGCCTTAGCCCAGAGCTGTCTGGCAAAACTGCACTCCCACATAACATGGTACGCTGTCTCCCCAGCACCACACGATGGTCTCGGGCACAGAGGAGACCGGCCCAGACCGTGCCTGTGTATCTTGCCTCGCACCGGTAGCGTTCTGTGCAAGCAGGCCCAGTTCAGATCCTTCTGCCCATTACTCAGGCCTACTGCCTGAAGACCCACCCAAACTGATGACGGTACCCCCAACACCGGAGACGGGTTTACCTTCCCTCTAACCACCCTGTACAGGACCCTTTGCTGCTTCCATATGCCATCTTCCAGGGCCTTAGGGTGAGCCCTCAGCCACTTGGCAACCCAGGCATAGTGCCACGGTAGCTGCTCTGACCTCGGACTTACATTGGACCAGTTCAGTATCCCTCTGGCAGCGTATAAAAAGAAATATTTCATACCTAAACTAGCCGGATGCCCCACCTCTGAAGCCATGTCCTGAAGCAGAGACGCCACAAAAATGGTGTCAAGTTTCAGGGGGAGGTCCAGCACATCCCTGCCACCCTCAGCCAAGCCCGACATCATGCGGCCACGTGCCACCCACTCATACCTCCCTCCCCATAGGAAATCGAAAATTGTTCTCGCCAGGGGCCGTCTGATGGCGACCGGCAGAGGGAAAACATATGCCAGGTGGAGCACAGAGGAGAGCATGTCCGCCTTGAGCACAAGCACTTTACCCAGAAGTGTCAGCTTCCTGGCCTTCCACAATGCTAATCTGGACTTCAATCGCTGAAAACGCCCCTCCCAGTTGACGGTAGCACTATTCATTGTTTGGAATTGTACACCTAAGATCTTTATTGGCCCTTGACACACCGATAGTCCACCCGGAGCAACATCACGCCCCTTCCAACTCCCTTCACTGTACATTTGCCAATGTTGAGCCTAGCTCCTGAGACCCTTCCAAAATCCTCAAAACCTCCAAAGCTCTCACCACACACTCGTCACTGTCCAGCAACAATGTTGTGTCATCAGTGTACTGTGAAAGTTTCACCCGTAGGTCCCCTCCCCCTGGAACCAGGGTCACCCTCACACTGGCGTCTGCTCTGATGGCCTCTGCAGGGGAATGCAGGGGGGGTGCTGAAGCCCTTCAACACCTTCAGCATCTGGGTGCAGCAGAACCGGGAACATCTGGGTGCAGCAGAACCTGGAACTGTCGACAACCAGTCCAGAAACCTAGTGGGTCCCGCACATATCGTGCAGCAGAAACCACATCAGAAAAGCGACCGAAAAATTCCTTTAATGCCAAGTCTGTCATAAAAGGGTTGAACATATGGACAGAAATTATCCTAACGTTAGGTCTGTCCATATTTACCACCTCACACAAATTCAACGGGTGCTTGTTTGCCAATCTAGCACACCTTGCAGTGACAGCCTGATGAGTCTCAGCTGAAACAAATGAAACATCATACCCGGTTGCCTGCTGATGCCACTGAATACAAAAAACGTCCTCCACCGTCAGATTCAACTGGCCCTTGATGATTCTGGTGCAAAACAAATCCCTTGGCATCACTTCCCTGTCGCTGCTCCTCCACTGGAACCTCAAAGTCCTGCGCAGTCCCACCCAAGGAATTGACCGGCCCTGGTTGGCAAACGCCATGTTAGAAAAAGAAGAAAAAACACAGCCCGCGCTTCTCAAATGTACAAGTGTCAAGAACAGATTTTTTTATTTTTTTTTTTATATTTTATTAGAAAAAAATCAACAGTACAGTAACCATTATACTCCCAACACATGACTTGGCACTGTGTCCCCATTCGCATCCCCGCACCCCTGAAGTGAAACTGCCAATATCTCATGAAAGAAAAACAAACGACTCCAAAACAGAAAAACACAAGCAAAAGAAAGACACAATAAGAAAAACTGAAACATAACCTGTACCAGTGCACCATTATCTTTTATAGCAACCCAAAACCACCTTTCCAATTTTCTTTTGCAGCGTGATACCCCAACTTGTCCACATCCAACTTCATCCTTTCTGTCACCTCCCATTCGACCCCCTTAGCCACCCTCTCTGTAGTCCACTCCACTCCACTTCATTCCGTACGAGCTCCTGTCTTGCCAGCCATAGCCCCCTTTTGTATAGGCTCAGGAGCAACCACAAAATCCCCCACCCACTCCTAATGTGGGCTCCTACAAAACCCCTCTCCACCACCTGCCATGTCAGTGTAAGATCAGGCTTTGCCCTCCCCACCACCTTTTTTGCCTTAGCCCAGAGCTGTCTGGTAAAACTGCACTCCCACATAACATGGTACGCTGTCTCCCCAGCACCACACGATGGTCTCGGGCACAGAGGAGACCGGCCCAGACCGTGCCTGTGTATCTTGTCTCGCACCGGTAGCGTTCTGTGCAAGCAGGCCCAGTTCAGATCCTTCAGCCCATTAGTTTGGCCTACTGCCTGAACACCCACCGTAACTGATGACGGTACCCCCAACAACGGAGACGGGTTTACCTTCCCTCTAACCACCCTGTACAGGACCCTTTGCTGCTTCCATATGCCATCTTCCAGGGCCTTAGGGTGAGCCCTCAGCCACTTGGCAACCCAGGCATAGTGCCACGGTAGCTGCTCTGACCTCGGACCTACATTGGACCAGTTTAGTATCCCTCTGGCAGCGTATAAAAAGAAATATTTCATACCTAAACTAGCCGGATGCCCCACCTCTGAAGCCATGTCCTGAAGCAGAGACGCCACAAAAATGGTGTCAAGTTTCAGGGGGAGGTCCGGCACATCCCTGCCACCCTCAGCCAAGCCCGACATCATGCGGCCACGTGCCACCCACTCATACCTCCCTCCCCATAGGAAATTGAAAATTGTTCTCGCCAGGGGCCGTCTGATGGCGACCGGCAGAGGGAAAACAGAGTGGAGAGCATGACCGCCTTGAGCACAAGCACTTTACCCAGAAGTGTCAGCTTCCTGGCCTTCCACAATGCTAATCTGGACTTCAATCGCTGAAAACGCCCCTCCCAGTTGACGGTAGCACTATTCATTGGTTGGAATTGTACACCTAAGATCTTTATTGGCCCTTGACACACCGATAGTCCACCCGGAGCAACATCACGCCCCTTCCAACTCCCTTCACTGTACATTTGCCAATGTTGAGCCTAGCTCCTGAGACCCTTCCAAAATCCTCAAAACCTCCAAAGCTCTCACCACACACTCGTCACTGTCCAGCAACAATGTTGTGTCATCAGTGTACTGTGAAAGTTTCACCCGTAGGTCCCCTCCCCCTGGAACCAGGGTCACCCTCACACTGGCGTCTGCTCTGATGGCCTCTGCAGGGGAATGCAGGGGGGGTGCTGAAGCCCTTCCACACCTTCAGCATCTGGGTGCAGCAGAACCGGGAACATCTGGGTGCAGCAGAACCTGGAACTGTCGACAACCAGTTCAGAAACCTAGAGGGTCCCGCACATATCGTGCAGCAGAAACCACATCAGAAAAGCGACCGAAAAATTCCTTTAATGCCAAGTCTGTCATAAAAGGGTTGAACATATGGACAGAAATTATCCTAAAGTTAGGTCTGTCCATATTTACCACCTCACACAAATTCAACGGGTGCTTGCTTGCCAATCTAGCACACCTTGCAGTGACAGCCTGATGAGTCTCAGCTGAAACAAATGAAACATCATACCCGGTTGCCTGCTGATGCCACTGAATACAAAAAACGTCCTCCACCGTCAGATTCAACTGGCCCTTGATGATTCTGGTGCAAAACAAATCCCTTGGCATCACTTCCCTGTCGCTGCTCCTCCACTGGAACCTCAAAGTCCTGCGCAGTCCCACCCAAGGAATTGACCGGCCCTGGTTGGCAAACGCCATGTTAGAAAAAGAAGAAAAAACACAGCCCGCGCTTCTCAAATGTACAAGTGTCAAGAACAGATTTTTTTATTTTTTTTTTTATATTTTATTAGAAAAAAATCAACAGTACAGTAACCATTATACTCCCAACACATGACTTGGCACTGTGTCCCCATTCGCATCCCCGCACCCCTGAAGTGAAACTGCCAATATCTCATGAAAGAAAAACAAACGACTCCAAAACAGAAAAACACAAGCAAAAGAAAGACACAATAAGAAAAACTGAAACATAACCTGTACCAGTGCACCTTTATCTTTTATAGCAACCCAAAACCACCTTTCCACTTTTCTTTTGCAGCGTGATACCCCAACTTGTCCACATCCAACTTCATCCTTTCTGTCACCTCTAATTCGACCCCCTTAGCCACCCTCTCTGTACTCCACTCCACTCCACTTCATTCCGTACGAGCTCCTGTCTTGCCAGCCATAGCCCCCTTTTGTATAGGCTCAGGAGCAACCACAAAATCCCCCACCCAGTCCTAATGTGGGCTCCTACAAAACCCCTCTCCACAACCTGCCATGTCAGTGTAAGATCAGGCTTTGCCCTCCCCACCAACTTTTTTGCCTTAGCCCAGAGCTGTCTGGTAAAACTGCACTCCCACATAACATGGTACGCTGTCTCCCCAGCACCACACGATGGTCTCGGGCACAGAGGAGACCGGCCCAGACCGTGCCTGTGTATCTTGCCTCGCACCGGTAGCGTTCTGTGCAAGCAGGCCCAGTTCAGATCCTTCTGCCCATTACTCAGGCCTACTGCCTGAACACCCACCCAAACTGATGACGGTACCCCCAACAACGGAGACGGGTTTACCTTCCCTCTAACCACCCTGTACAGGACCCTTTGCTGCTTCCATATGCCATCTTCCAGGGCCTCAGGGTGAGCCCTCAGCCACTTGGCAACCCAGGCATAGTGCCACGGTAGCTGCTCTGACCTCGGACTTACATTGGACCAGTTCAGTATCCCTCTGGCAGCGTATAAAAAGAAATATTTTATACCTAAACTAGCCGGATGCCCCACCTCTGAAGCCATGTCCTGAAGCAGAGACGCCACAAAAATGGTGTCAAGTTTCAGGGGGAGGTCCGGCACATCCCTGCCACCCTCAGCCAAGCCCGACATCATGCGGCCACGTGCCACCCACTCATACCTCCCTCCCCATAGGAAATCGAAAATTGTTCTCGCCAGGGGCCGTCTGATGGCGACCGGCAGAGGGAAAACATATGCCAGGTGGAGCACAGAGGAGAGCATGTCCGCCTTGAGCACAAGCACTTTACCCAGAAGTGTCAGCTTCCTGGCCTTCCACAATGCTAATCTGGACTTCAATCGCTGAAAACGCCCCTCCCAGTTGACGGTAGCACTATTCATTGGTTGGAATTGTACACCCAAGATCTTTATTGGCCCTTGACACACCGATAGTCCACCCGGAGCAACATCACGCCCCTTCCAACTCCCTTCACTGTACATTTGCCAATGTTGAGCCTAGCTCCTGAGACCCTTCCAAAATCCTCAAAACCTCCAAAGCTCTCACCACACACTCGTCACTGTCCAGCAACAATGTTGTGTCATCAGTGTACTGTGAAAGTTTCACCCGTAGGTCCCCTCCCCCTGGAACCAGGGTCACCCTCACACTGGCGTCTGCTCTGATGGCCTCTGCAGGGGAATGCAGGGGGGGTGCTGAAGCCCTTCCACACCTTCAGCATCTGGGTGCAGCAGAACCGGGAACATCTGGGTGCAGCAGAACCTGGAACTGTCGACAACCAGTCCAGAAACCTAGTGGGTCCCGCACATATCGTGCAGCAGAAACCACATCAGAAAAGCGACCGAAAAATTCCTTTAATGCCAAGTCTGTCATAAAAGGGTTGAACATATGGACAGAAATTATCCTAAAGTTAGGTCTGTCCATATTTACCACCTCACACAAATTCAACGGGTGCTTGTTTGCCAATCTAGCACACCTTGCAGTGACAGCCTGATGAGTCTCAGCTGAAACAAATGAAACATCATACCCGGTTGCCTGCTGATGCCACTGAATACAAAAAACGTCCTCCACCGTCAGATTCAACTGGCCCTTGATGATTCTGGTGCAAAACAAATCCCTTGGCATCACTTCCCTGTCGCTGCTCCTCCACTGGAACCTCAAAGTCCTGCGCAGTCCCACCCAAGGAATTGACCGGCCCTGGTTGGCAAACGCCATGTTAGAAAAAGAAGAAAAAACACAGCCCGCGCTTCTCAAATGTACAAGTGTCAAGAACAGATTTTTTTATTTTTTTTTTTATATTTTATTAGAAAAAAATCAACAGTACAGTAACCATTATACTCCCAACACATGACTTGGCACTGTGTCCCCATTCGCATCCCCGCACCCCTGAAGTGAAACTGCCAATATCTCATGAAAGAAAAACAAACGACTCCAAAACAGAAAAACACAAGCAAAAGAAAGACACAATAAGAAAAACTGAAACATAACCTGTACCAGTGCACCATTATCTTTTATAGCAACCCAAAACCACCTTTCCAATTTTCTTTTGCAGCGTGATACCCCAACTTGTCCACATCCAACTTCATCCTTTCTGTCACCTCCCATTCGACCCCCTTAGCCACCCTCTCTGTAGTCCACTCCACTCCACTTCATTCCGTACGAGCTCCTGTCTTGCCAGCCATAGCCCCCTTTTGTATAGGCTCAGGAGCAACCACAAAATCCCCCACCCACTCCTAATGTGGGCTCCTACAAAACCCCTCTCCACCACCTGCCATGTCAGTGTAAGATCAGGCTTTGCCCTCCCCACCACCTTTTTTGCCTTAGCCCAGAGCTGTCTGGTAAAACTGCACTCCCACATAACATGGTACGCTGTCTCCCCAGCACCACACGATGGTCTCGGGCACAGAGGAGACCGGCCCAGACCGTGCCTGTGTATCTTGTCTCGCACCGGTAGCGTTCTGTGCAAGCAGGCCCAGTTCAGATCCTTCAGCCCATTAGTTTGGCCTACTGCCTGAACACCCACCGTAACTGATGACGGTACCCCCAACAACGGAGACGGGTTTACCTTCCCTCTAACCACCCTGTACAGGACCCTTTGCTGCTTCCATATGCCATCTTCCAGGGCCTTAGGGTGAGCCCTCAGCCACTTGGCAACCCAGGCATAGTGCCACGGTAGCTGCTCTGACCTCGGACCTACATTGGACCAGTTTAGTATCCCTCTGGCAGCGTATAAAAAGAAATATTTCATACCTAAACTAGCCGGATGCCCCACCTCTGAAGCCATGTCCTGAAGCAGAGACGCCACAAAAATGGTGTCAAGTTTCAGGGGGAGGTCCGGCACATCCCTGCCACCCTCAGCCAAGCCCGACATCATGCGGCCACGTGCCACCCACTCATACCTCCCTCCCCATAGGAAATTGAAAATTGTTCTCGCCAGGGGCCGTCTGATGGCGACCGGCAGAGGGAAAACAGAGTGGAGAGCATGACCGCCTTGAGCACAAGCACTTTACCCAGAAGTGTCAGCTTCCTGGCCTTCCACAATGCTAATCTGGACTTCAATCGCTGAAAACGCCCCTCCCAGTTGACGGTAGCACTATTCATTGGTTGGAATTGTACACCTAAGATCTTTATTGGCCCTTGACACACCGATAGTCCACCCGGAGCAACATCACGCCCCTTCCAACTCCCTTCACTGTACATTTGCCAATGTTGAGCCTAGCTCCTGAGACCCTTCCAAAATCCTCAAAACCTCCAAAGCTCTCACCACACACTCGTCACTGTCCAGCAACAATGTTGTGTCATCAGTGTACTGTGAAAGTTTCACCCGTAGGTCCCCTCCCCCTGGAACCAGGGTCACCCTCACACTGGCGTCTGCTCTGATGGCCTCTGCAGGGGAATGCAGGGGGGGTGCTGAAGCCCTTCCACACCTTCAGCATCTGGGTGCAGCAGAACCGGGAACATCTGGGTGCAGCAGAACCTGGAACTGTCGACAACCAGTTCAGAAACCTAGAGGGTCCCGCACATATCGTGCAGCAGAAACCACATCAGAAAAGCGACCGAAAAATTCCTTTAATGCCAAGTCTGTCATAAAAGGGTTGAACATATGGACAGAAATTATCCTAAAGTTAGGTCTGTCCATATTTACCACCTCACACAAATTCAACGGGTGCTTGCTTGCCAATCTAGCACACCTTGCAGTGACAGCCTGATGAGTCTCAGCTGAAACAAATGAAACATCATACCCGGTTGCCTGCTGATGCCACTGAATACAAAAAACGTCCTCCACCGTCAGATTCAACTGGCCCTTGATGATTCTGGTGCAAAACAAATCCCTTGGCATCACTTCCCTGTCGCTGCTCCTCCACTGGAACCTCAAAGTCCTGCGCAGTCCCACCCAAGGAATTGACCGGCCCTGGTTGGCAAACGCCATGTTAGAAAAAGAAGAAAAAACACAGCCCGCGCTTCTCAAATGTACAAGTGTCAAGAACAGATTTTTTTTTTTTTTTTTTTATATTTTATTAGAAAAAAATCAACAGTACAGTAACCATTATACTCCCAACACATGACTTGGCACTGTGTCCCCATTCGCATCCCCGCACCCCTGAAGTGAAACTGCCAATATCTCATGAAAGAAAAACAAACGACTCCAAAACAGAAAAACACAAGCAAAAGAAAGACACAATAAGAAAAACTGAAACATAACCTGTACCAGTGCACCTTTATCTTTTATAGCAACCCAAAACCACCTTTCCACTTTTCTTTTGCAGCGTGATACCCCAACTTGTCCACATCCCACTTCATCCTTTCTGTCACCTCTAATTCGACCCCCTTAGCCACCCTCTCTGTACTCCACTCCACTCCACTTCATTCCGTACGAGCTCCTGTCTTGCCAGCCATAGCCCCCTTTTGTATAGGCTCAGGAGCAACCACAAAATCCCCCACCCAGTCCTAATGTGGGCTCCTACAAAACCCCTCTCCACAACCTGCCATGTCAGTGTAAGATCAGGCTTTGCCCTCCCCACCAACTTTTTTGCCTTAGCCCAGAGCTGTCTGGTAAAACTGCACTCCCACATAACATGGTACGCTGTCTCCCCAGCACCACACGATGGTCTCGGGCACAGAGGAGACCGGCCCAGACCGTGCCTGTGTATCTTGCCTCGCACCGGTAGCGTTCTGTGCAAGCAGGCCCAGTTCAGATCCTTCTGCCCATTACTCAGGCCTACTGCCTGAACACCCACCCAAACTGATGACGGTACCCCCAACAACGGAGACGGGTTTACCTTCCCTCTAACCACCCTGTACAGGACCCTTTGCTGCTTCCATATGCCATCTTCCAGGGCCTCAGGGTGAGCCCTCAGCCACTTGGCAACCCAGGCATAGTGCCACGGTAGCTGCTCTGACCTCGGACTTACATTGGACCAGTTCAGTATCCCTCTGGCAGCGTATAAAAAGAAATATTTTATACCTAAACTAGCCGGATGCCCCACCTCTGAAGCCATGTCCTGAAGCAGAGACGCCACAAAAATGGTGTCAAGTTTCAGGGGGAGGTCCGGCACATGCCTGCCACCCTCAGCCAAGCCCGACATCATGCGGCCACGTGCCACCCACTCATACCTCCCTCCCCATAGGAAATCGAAAATTGTTCTCGCCAGGGGCCGTCTGATGGCGACCGGCAGAGGGAAAACATATGCCAGGTGGAGCACAGAGGAGAGCATGTCCGCCTTGAGCACAAGCACTTTACCCAGAAGTGTCAGCTTCCTGGCCTTCCACAATGCTAATCTGGACTTCAATCGCTGAAAACGCCCCTCCCAGTTGACGGTAGCACTATTCATTGGTTGGAATTGTACACCCAAGATCTTTATTGGCCCTTGACACACCGATAGTCCACCCGGAGCAACATCACGCCCCTTCCAACTCCCTTCACTGTACATTTGCCAATGTTGAGCCTAGCTCCTGAGACCCTTCCAAAATCCTCAAAACCTCCAAAGCTCTCACCACACACTCGTCACTGTCCAGCAACAATGTTGTGTCATCAGTGTACTGTGAAAGTTTCACCCGTAGGTCCCCTCCCCCTGGAACCAGGGTCACCCTCACACTGGCGTCTGCTCTGATGGCCTCTGCAGGGGAATGCAGGGGGGGTGCTGAAGCCCTTCCACACCTTCAGCATCTGGGTGCAGCAGAACCGGGAACATCTGGGTGCAGCAGAACCTGGAACTGTCGACAACCAGTCCAGAAACCTAGTGGGTCCCGCACATATCGTGCAGCAGAAACCACATCAGAAAAGCGACCGAAAAATTCCTTTAATGCCAAGTCTGTCATAAAAGGGTTGAACATATGGACAGAAATTATCCTAAAGTTAGGTCTGTCCATATTTACCACCTCACACAAATTCAACGGGTGCTTGTTTGCCAATCTAGCACACCTTGCAGTGACAGCCTGATGAGTCTCAGCTGAAACAAATGAAACATCATACCCGGTTGCCTGCTGATGCCACTGAATACAAAAAACGTCCTCCACCGTCAGATTCAACTGGCCCTTGATGATTCTGGTGCAAAACAAATCCCTTGGCATCACTTCCCTGTCGCTGCTCCTCCACTGGAACCTCAAAGTCCTGCGCAGTCCCACCCAAGGAATTGACCGGCCCTGGTTGGCAAACGCCATGTTAGAAAAAGAAGAAAAAACACAGCCCGCGCTTCTCAAATGTACAAGTGTCAAGAACGGATTTTTTTATTTTTTTTTTTATATTTTATTAGAAAAAAATCAACAGTACAGTAACCATTATACTCCCAACACATGACTTGGCACTGTGTCCCCATTCGCATCCCCGCACCCCTGAAGTGAAACTGCCAATATCTCATGAAAGAAAAACAAACGACTCCAAAACAGAAAAACACAAGCAAAAGAAAGACACAATAAGAAAAACTGAAACATAACCTGTACCAGTGCACCATTATCTTTTATAGCAACCCAAAACCACCTTTCCACTTTTCTTTTGCAGCGTGATACCCCAACTTGTCCACATCCAACTTCATCCTTTCTGTCACCTCCCATTCGACCCCCTTAGCCACCCTCTCTGTAGTCCACTCCACTCCACTTCATTCCGTACGAGCTCCTGTCTTGCCAGCCATAGCCCCCTTTTGTATAGGCTCAGGAGCAACCACAAAATCCCCCACCCACTCCTAATGTGGGCTCCTACAAAACCCCTCTTCACCACCTGCCATGTCAGTGTAAGATCAGGCTTTGCCCTCCCCACCACCTTTTTTGCCTTAGCCCAGAGCTGTCTGGTAAAACTGCACTCCCACATAACATGGTACGCTGTCTCCCCAGCACCACACGATGGTCTCGGGCACAGAGGAGACCGGCCCAGACCGTGCCTGTGTATCTTGTCTCGCACCGGTAGCGTTCTGTGCAAGCAGGCCCAGTTCAGATCCTTCAGCCCATTAGTTTGGCCTACTGCCTGAACACCCACCGTAACTGATGACGGTACCCCCAACAACGGAGACGGGTTTACCTTCCCTCTAACCACCCTGTACAGGACCCTTTGCTGCTTCCATATGCCATCTTCCAGGGCCTTAGGGTGAGCCCTCAGCCACTTGGCAACCCAGGCATAGTGCCACGGTAGCTGCTCTGACCTCGGACCTACATTGGACCAGTTTAGTACCCTCTGGCAGCGTATAAAAAGAAATATTTCATACCTAAACTAGCCGGATGCCCCACCTCTGAAGCCATGTCCTGAAGCAGAGACGCCACAAAAACGGTGTCAAGTTTCAGGGGGAGGTCCGGCACATCCCTGCCACCCTCAGCCAAGCCCGACATCATGCGGCCACGTGCCACCCACTCATACCTCCCTCCCTATAGGAAATCGAAAATTGTTCTCGCCAGGGGCCGTCTGATGGCGACCGGCAGAGGGAAAACAGAGTGGAGAGCATGTCCGCCTTGAGCACAAGCACTTTACCCAGAAGTGTCAGCTTCCTGGCATTCCACAATGCTAATCTGGACTTCACTCGCTGAAAACGCCCCTCCCAGTTGACGGTAGCACTATTCATTGGTTGGAATTGTACACCTAAGATCTGTATTGGCCCTTGACACACCGATAGTCCACCCGGAGCAACATCACGCCCCTTCCAACTCCCTTCACTGTACATTTGCCAATGTTGAGCCTAGCTCCTGAGACCCTTCAAAAATCCTCAAAACCTCCAAAGCTCTCACCACACACTCGTCACTGTCCAGCAACAATGTTGTGTCATCAGCGTACTGTGAAAGTTTCACCCGTAGGTCCCCTCCCCCTGGAACCAGGGTCACCCTCACACTGGCGTCTGCTCTGATGGCCTCTGCAGGGGAATGCAGGGGGGTGCTGAAGCCCTTCAACACCTTCAGCATCTGGGTGCAGCAGAACCGGGAACATCTGGGTGCAGCAGAACCTGGAACTGTCGACAACCGGTCCAGAAACCTAGTGGGTCCCGCACATATCGTGCAGCAGAAACCACATCAGAAAAGCAACCGAAAAATTCCTTTAATGCCAAGTCTGTCATAAAAGGGTTGAACATATGGACATAAATTATCCTAAAGTTAGGTCTGTCCATATTTACCACCTCACACAAATTCAACGGGTGCTTGTTTGCCAATCTAGCACACCTTGCAGTGACAGCCTGATGAGTCTCAGCTGAAACAAATGAAACATCATACCCGGTTGCCTGCTGATGCCACTGAATACAAAAAACGTCCTCCACCGTCAGATTCAACTGGCCCTTGATGATTCTGGTGCAAAACAAATCCCTTGGCATCACTTCCCTGTCGCTGCTCCTCCACTGGAACCTCAAAGTCCTGCGCAGTCCCACCCGAGGAATTGTCCGGCCCTGGTTGGCAAACGCCATGTTAGAAAAAGAAGAAAAAACACAGCGCGCGCTTCTCAATTGTACAATTGACAAGAACAGATTTTTTTTTTATTTTTTTTTTATTTTTTATTAGAAAAAATCAACAGTACAGTAACCATTATACTCCCAACACATGACTTGGCACTGTGTCCCCATTCGCATCCCCGCACCCCTGAAGTGAAACTGCCCATATGTCATGAAAGAAAAACAAACGACTCCAAAACAGAAAAACACAAGCAAAAGAAAGACACAATAAGAAAAACTGAAACATAACCTGTACCAGTGCACCATTATCTTTTATAGCAACCCAAAACCACCTTTCCACTTTTCTTTTGCAGCGTGATACCCCAACTTGTCCACATCCAACTTCATCCTTTCTGTCACCTCCCATTCGACCCCCTTAGCCACCCTCTCTGTAGTCCACTCCACTCCACTTCATTCCGTACGAGCTCCTGTCTTGCCAGCCATAGCCCCCTTTTGTATAGGCTCAGGAGCAACCACAAAATCCCCCACCCACTCCTAATGTGGGCTCCTACAAAACCCCTCTTCACCACCTGCCATGTCAGTGTAAGATCAGGCTTTGCCCTCCCCACCACCTTTTTTGCCTTAGCCCAGAGCTGTCTGGTAAAACTGCACTCCCACATAACATGGTACGCTGTCTCCCCAGCACCACACGATGGTCTCGGGCACAGAGGAGACCGGCCCAGACCGTGCCTGTGTATCTTGTCTCGCACCGGTAGCGTTCTGTGCAAGCAGGCCCAGTTCAGATCCTTCAGCCCATTAGTTTGGCCTACTGCCTGAACACCCACCGTAACTGATGACGGTACCCCCAACAACGGAGACGGGTTTACCTTCCCTCTAACCACCCTGTACAGGACCCTTTGCTGCTTCCATATGCCATCTTCCAGGGCCTTAGGGTGAGCCCTCAGCCACTTGGCAACCCAGGCATAGTGCCACGGTAGCTGCTCTGACCTCGGACCTACATTGGACCAGTTTAGTACCCTCTGGCAGCGTATAAAAAGAAATATTTCATACCTAAACTAGCCGGATGCCCCACCTCTGAAGCCATGTCCTGAAGCAGAGACGCCACAAAAACGGTGTCAAGTTTCAGGGGGAGGTCCGGCACATCCCTGCCACCCTCAGCCAAGCCCGACATCATGCGGCCACGTGCCACCCACTCATACCTCCCTCCCCATAGGAAATCGAAAATTGTTCTCGCCAGGGGCCGTCTGATGGCGACCGGCAGAGGGAAAACATATGCCAGGTGGAGCACAGAGGAGAGCATGTCCGCCTTGAGCACAAGCACTTTACCCAGAAGTGTCAGCTTATTGGCCTTCCACAATGCTAATCTGGACTTCAATCGCTGAAAACGCCCCTCCCAGTTGACGGTAGCACTATTCATTGTTTGGAATTGTACACCTAAGATCTTTATTGGCCCTTGACACACCGATAGTCCACCCGGAGCAACATCACGCCCCTTCCAACTCCCTTCACTGTACATTTGCCAATGTTGAGCCTAGCTCCTGAGACCCTTCCAAAATCCTCAAAACCTCCAAAGCTCTCACCACACACTCGTCACTGTCCAGCAACAATGTTGTGTCATCAGTGTACTGTGAAAGTTTCACCCGTAGGTCCCCTCCCCCTGGAACCAGGGTCACCCTAACACTGGCGTCTGCTCTGATGGCCTCTGCAGGGGAATGCAGGGGGGGTGCTGAAGCCCTTCCACACCTTCAGCATCTGGGTGCAGCAGAACCGGGAACATCTGGGTGCAGCAGAACCTGGAACTGTCGACAACCAGTCCAGAAACCTAGTGGGTCCCAGACATATCGTGCAGCAGAAACCACATCAGAAAAGCGACCGAAAAATTCCTTTAATGCCAAGTCTGTCATAAAAGGGTTGAACATATGGACAGAAATTATCCTAAAGTTAGGTCTGTCCATATTTACCACCTCACACAAATTCAACGGGTGCTTGCTTGCCAATCTAGCACACCTTGCAGTGACAGCCTGATGAGTCTCAGCTGAAACAAATGAAACATCATACCCGGTTGCCTGCTGATGCCACTGAATACAAAAAACGTCCTCCACCGTCAGATTCAACTGGCCCTTGATGATTCTGGTGCAAAACAAATCCCTTGGCATCACTTCCCTGTCGCTGCTCCTCCACTGGAACCTCAAAGTCCTGCGCAGTCCCACCCAAGGAATTGACCGGTCCTGGTTGGCAAACGCCATGTTAGAAAAAGAAGAAAAAACACAGCGCGCGCTTCTCAAATGTACAAGTGTCAAGAACAGATTTTTTTTTTTTTTTTTTATATTTTATTAGAAAAAAATCAACAGTACAGTAACCAACACATGACTTGGCACTGTGTCCCCATTCGCATCCCCGCATTCCTGAAGTGAAACTGCCAATATCTCATGAAAGAAAAACAAACGACTCCAAAACAGAAAAACACAAGCAAAAGAAAGACACAATAAGAAAAACTGAAACATAACCTGTACCAGTGCACCATTATCTTTTATAGCAACCCAAAACCACCTTTCCACTTTTCTTTTGCAGCGTGATACCCCAACTTGTCCACATCCAACTTCATCCTTTCTGTCACTTCCCATTCGACCCCCTTAGCCACCCTCTCTGTAGTCCACTCCACTCCACTTCATTCCGTACGAGCTCCTGTCTTGCCAGCCATAGCCCCCTTTTGTATAGGCTCAGGAGCAACCACAAAATCCCCCACCCACTCCTAATGTGGGCTCCTACAAAACCCCTCTTCACCACCTGCCATGTCAGTGTAAGATCATGCTTTGCCCTCCCCACCACCTTTTTTGCCTTAGCCCAGAGCTGTCTGGTAAAACTGCACTCCCACATAACATGGTACGCTGTCTCACCAGCACCACACGATGGTCTCGGGCACAGAGGAGACCGGCCCAGACCGTGCCTGTGTATCTTGTCTCGCACCGGTAGCGTTCTGTGCAAGCAGGCCCAGTTCAGATCCTTCAGCCCATTAGTTTGGCCTACTGCCTGAACACCCACCGTAACTGATGACGGTACCCCCAACAACGGAGACGGGTTTACCTTCCCTCTAACCACCCTGTACAGGACCCTTTGCTGCTTCCATATGCCATCTTCCAGGGCCTTAGGGTGAGCCCTCAGCCACTTGGCAACCCAGGCATAGTGCCACGGTAGCTGCTCTGACCTCGGACCTACATTGGACCAGTTTAGTACCCTCTGGCAGCGTATAAAAAGAAATATTTCATACCTAAACTAGCCGGATGCCCCACCTCTGAAGCCATGTCCTGAAGCAGAGACGCCACAAAAACGGTGTCAAGTTTCAGGGGGAGGTCCGGCACATCCCTGCCACCCTCAGCCAAGCCCGACATCATGCGGCCAAGTGCCACCCACTCATACCTCCCTCCCCATAGGAAATTGAAAATTGTTCTCGCCAGGGGCCGTCTGATGGCGACCGGCAGAGGGAAAACAGAGTGGAGAGCATGTCCGCCTTGAGCACAAGCACTTTACCCAGAAGTGTCAGCTTCCTGGCATTCCACAATGCTAATCTGGACTTCACTCGCTGAAAACGCCCCTCCCAGTTGACGGTAGCACTATTCATTGGTTGGAATTGTACACCTAAGATCTGTATTGGCCCTTGACACACCGATAGTCCACCCGGAGCAACATCACGCCCCTTCCAACTCCCTTCACTGTACATTTGCCAATGTTGAGCCTAGCTCCTGAGACCCTTCAAAAATCCTCAAAACCTCCAAAGCTCTCACCACACACTCGTCACTGTCCAGCAACAATGTTGTGTCATCAGCGTACTGTGAAAGTTTCACCCGTAGGTCCCCTCCCCCTGGAACCAGGGTCACCCTCACACTGGCGTCTGCTCTGATGGCCTCTGCAGGGGAATGCAGGGGGGTGCTGAAGCCCTTCAACACCTTCAGCATCTGGGTGCAGCAGAACCGGGAACATCTGGGTGCAGCAGAACCTGGAACTGTCGACAACCGGTCCAGAAACCTAGTGGGTCCCGCACATATCGTGCAGCAGAAACCACATCAGAAAAGCAACCGAAAAATTCCTTTAATGCCAAGTCTGTCATAAAAGGGTTGAACATATGGACATAAATTATCCTAAAGTTAGGTCTGTCCATATTTACCACCTCACACAAATTCAACGGGTGCTTGTTTGCCAATCTAGCACACCTTGCAGTGACAGCCTGATGAGTCTCAGCTGAAACAAATGAAACATCATACCCGGTTGCCTGCTGATGCCACTGAATACAAAAAACGTCCTCCACCGTCAGATTCAACTGGCCCTTGATGATTCTGGTGCAAAACAAATCCCTTGGCATCACTTCCCTGTCGCTGCTCCTCCACTGGAACCTCAAAGTCCTGCGCAGTCCCACCCGAGGAATTGTCCGGCCCTGGTTGGCAAACGCCATGTTAGAAAAAGAAGAAAAAACACAGCGCGCGCTTCTCAATTGTACAATTGACAAGAACAGATTTTTTTTTTATTTTTTATTAGAAAAAATCAACAGTACAGTAACCATTATACTCCCAACACATGACTTGGCACTGTGTCCCCATTCGCATCCCCGCACCCCTGAAGTGAAACTGCCCATATGTCATGAAAGAAAAACAAACGACTCCAAAACAGAAAAACACAAGCAAAAGAAAGACACAATAAGAAAAACTGAAACATAACCTGTACCAGTGCACCATTATCTTTTATAGCAACCCAAAACCACCTTTCCACTTTTCTTTTGCAGCGTGATACCCCAACTTGTCCACATCCAACTTCATCCTTTCTGTCACCTCCCATTCGACCCCCTTAGCCACCCTCTCTGTACTCCACTCCACTCCACTCCATTCCGTACGAGCTCCTGTCTTGCCAGCCATAGCCCCCTTTTGTATAGGCTCAGGAGCAACCACAAAATCCCCCACCCACTCCTAATGTGGGCTCCTACAAAACCCCTCTCCACCACCTGCCATGACAGTGTAAGATCAGGCTTTGCCCTCCCCACCACCTTTTTTGCCTTAGCCCAGAGCTGTCTGGCAAAACTGCACTCCCACATAACTTGGTACGCTGTCTCCCCAGCACCACACGATGGTCTCGGGCACAGAGGAGACCGGCCCAGACCGTGCCTGTGTATCTTGTCTCGCACCGGTAGCGTTCTGTGCAAAAAGGCCCAGTTCAGATCCTTCAGCCCATTACTTTGGCCTACTGCCTGAACACCCACCGTAACTGATGACGGTACCCCCAACAACGGAGATGGGTTTACCTTCCCTCTAACCACCCTGTACAGGACCCTTTGCTGCTTCCATATGCCATCTTCCAGGGCCTTAGGGTGAGCCCTCAGCCACTTGGCAACCCAGGCATAGTGCCACGGTAGCTGCTCTGACCTCGGACTT
This sequence comes from Channa argus, assembly GCF_033026475.1. Classification (NCBI taxonomy): domain Eukaryota; kingdom Metazoa; phylum Chordata; class Actinopteri; order Anabantiformes; family Channidae; genus Channa; species Channa argus. The sequence goes on along the minus strand of NW_027125237.1, from coordinate 248,984 downwards.
ACATTGGACCAGTTCAGTATCCCTCTGGCAGCGTATAAAAAGAAATATTTCATACCTAAACTAGCCGGATGCCCCACCTCTGAAGCCATGTCCTGAAGCAGAGACGCCACAAAAATGGTGTCAAGTTTCAGGGGGAGGTCCAGATCATCCCTGCCACCCTCAGCCAAGCCCGACATCATGCGGCCACGTGCCACCCACTCATACCTCCCTCCCCATAGGAAATCGAAAATTGTTCTCGCCAGGGGCCGTCTGATGGCGACCGGCAGAGGGAAAACATATGCCAGGTGGAGCACAGAGGAGAGCATGTCCGCCTTGAGCACAAGCACTTTACCCAGAAGTGTCAGCTTCCTGGCCTTCCACAATGCTAATCTGGACTTCAATCGCTGAAAACGCCCCTCCCAGTTGACGATAGCACTATTCATTGGTTGGAATTGTACACCCAAGATCTTTATTGGCCCTTGACACACCGATAGTCCACCCGGAGCAACATCACGCCCCTTCCAACTCCCTTCACTGTACATTTGCCAATGTTGAGCCTAGCTCCTGAGACCCTTCCAAAATCCTCAAAACCTCCAAAGCTCTCACCACACACTCGTCACTGTCCAGCAACAATGTTGTGTCATCAGTGTACTGTGAAAGTTTCACCCGTAGGTCCCCTCCCCCTGGAACCAGGGTCACCCTCACACTGGCGTCTGCTCTGATGGCCTCTGCAGGGGAATGCAGGGGGGGTGCTGAAGCCCTTCCACACCTTCAGCATCTGGGTGCAGCAGAACCGGGAACATCTGGGTGCAGCAGAACCTGGAACTGTCGACAACCAGTCCAGAAACCTAGTGGGTCCCGCACATATCGTGCAGCAGAAACCACATCAGAAAAGCGACCGAAAAATTCCTTTAATGCCAAGTCTGTCATAAAAGGGTTGAACATATGGACAGAAATTATCCTAAAGTTAGGTCTGTCCATATTTACCACCTCACACAAATTCAACGGGTGCTTGTTTGCCAATCTAGCACACCTTGCAGTGACAGCCTGATGAGTCTCAGCTGAAACAAATGAAACATCATACCCGGTTGCCTGCTGATGCCACTGAATACAAAAAACGTCCTCCACCGTCAGATTCAACTGGCCCTTGATGATTCTGGTGCAAAACAAATCCCTTGGCATCACTTCCCTGTCGCTGCTCCTCCACTGGAACCTCAAAGTCCTGCGCAGTCCCACCCAAGGAATTGACCGGCCCTGGTTGGCAAACGCCATGTTAGAAAAAGAAGAAAAAACACAGCCCGCGCTTCTCAAATGTACAAGTGTCAAGAACGGATTTTTTTATTTTTTTTTTTATATTTTATTAGAAAAAAATCAACAGTACAGTAACCATTATACTCCCAACACATGACTTGGCACTGTGTCCCCATTCGCATCCCCGCACCCCTGAAGTGAAACTGCCAATATCTCATGAAAGAAAAACAAACGACTCCAAAACAGAAAAACACAAGCAAAAGAAAGACACAATAAGAAAAACTGAAACATAACCTGTACCAGTGCACCATTATCTTTTATAGCAACCCAAAACCACCTTTCCACTTTTCTTTTGCAGCGTGATACCCCAACTTGTCCACATCCAACTTCATCCTTTCTGTCACCTCCCATTCGACCCCCTTAGCCACCCTCTCTGTAGTCCACTCCACTCCACTTCATTCCGTACGAGCTCCTGTCTTGCCAGCCATAGCCCCCTTTTGTATAGGCTCAGGAGCAACCACAAAATCCCCCACCCACTCCTAATGTGGGCTCCTACAAAACCCCTCTTCACCACCTGCCATGTCAGTGTAAGATCAGGCTTTGCCCTCCCCACCACCTTTTTTGCCTTAGCCCAGAGCTGTCTGGTAAAACTGCACTCCCACATAACATGGTACGCTGTCTCCCCAGCACCACACGATGGTCTCGGGCACAGAGGAGACCGGCCCAGACCGTGCCTGTGTATCTTGTCTCGCACCGGTAGCGTTCTGTGCAAGCAGGCCCAGTTCAGATCCTTCAGCCCATTAGTTTGGCCTACTGCCTGAACACCCACCGTAACTGATGACGGTACCCCCAACAACGGAGACGGGTTTACCTTCCCTCTAACCACCCTGTACAGGACCCTTTGCTGCTTCCATATGCCATCTTCCAGGGCCTTAGGGTGAGCCCTCAGCCACTTGGCAACCCAGGCATAGTGCCACGGTAGCTGCTCTGACCTCGGACCTACATTGGACCAGTTTAGTACCCTCTGGCAGCGTATAAAAAGAAATATTTCATACCTAAACTAGCCGGATGCCCCACCTCTGAAGCCATGTCCTGAAGCAGAGACGCCACAAAAACGGTGTCAAGTTTCAGGGGGAGGTCCGGCACATCCCTGCCACCCTCAGCCAAGCCCGACATCATGCGGCCACGTGCCACCCACTCATACCTCCCTCCCTATAGGAAATCGAAAATTGTTCTCGCCAGGGGCCGTCTGATGGCGACCGGCAGAGGGAAAACATATGCCAGGTGGAGCACAGAGGAGAGCATGTCCGCCTTGAGCACAAGCACTTTACCCAGAAGTGTCAGCTTATTGGCCTTCCACAATGCTAATCTGGACTTCAATCGCTGAAAACGCCCCTCCCAGTTGACGGTAGCACTATTCATTGTTTGGAATTGTACACCTAAGATCTTTATTGGCCCTTGACACACCGATAGTCCACCCGGAGCAACATCACGCCCCTTCCAACTCCCTTCACTGTACATTTGCCAATGTTGAGCCTAGCTCCTGAGACCCTTCCAAAATCCTCAAAACCTCCAAAGCTCTCACCACACACTCGTCACTGTCCAGCAACAATGTTGTGTCATCAGTGTACTGTGAAAGTTTCACCCGTAGGTCCCCTCCCCCTGGAACCAGGGTCACCCTCACACTGGCGTCTGCTCTGATGGCCTCTGCAGGGGAATGCAGGGGGGGTGCTGAAGCCCTTCCACACCTTCAGCATCTGGGTGCAGCAGAACCGGGAACATCTGGGTGCAGCAGAACCTGGAACTGTCGACAACCAGTCCAGAAACCTAGTGGGTCCCAGACATATCGTGCAGCAGAAACCACATCAGAAAAGCTACCGAAAAATTCCTTTAATGCCAAGTCTGTCATAAAAGGGTTGAACATATGGACAGAAATTATCCTAAAGTTAGGTCTGTCCATATTTACCACCTCACACAAATTCAACGGGTGCTTGCTTGCCAATCTAGCACACCTTGCAGTGACAGCCTGATGAGTCTCAGCTGAAACAAATGAAACATCATACCCGGTTGCCTGCTGATGCCACTGAATACAAAAAACGTCCTCCACCGTCAGATTCAACTGGCCCTTGATGATTCTGGTGCAAAACAAATCCCTTGGCATCACTTCCCTGTCGCTGCTCCTCCACTGGAACCTCAAAGTCCTGCGCAGTCCCACCCAAGGAATTGACCGGTCCTGGTTGGCAAACGCCATGTTAGAAAAAGAAGAAAAAACACAGCGCGCGCTTCTCAAATGTACAAGTGTCAAGAACAGATTTTTTTTTTTTTTTTTTATATTTTATTAGAAAAAAATCAACAGTACAGTAACCAACACATGACTTGGCACTGTGTCCCCATTCGCATCCCCGCATCCCTGAAGTGAAACTGCCAATATCTCATGAAAGAAAAACAAACGACTCCAAAACAGAAAAACACAAGCAAAAGAAAGACACAATAAGAAAAACTGAAACATAACCTGTACCAGTGCACCATTATCTTTTATAGCAACCCAAAACCACCTTTCCACTTTTCTTTTGCAGCGTGATACCCCAACTTGTCCACATCCAACTTCATCCTTTCTGTCACTTCCCATTCGACCCCCTTAGCCACCCTCTCTGTAGTCCACTCCACTCCACTTCATTCCGTACGAGCTCCTGTCTTGCCAGCCATAGCCCCCTTTTGTATAGGCTCAGGAGCAACCACAAAATCCCCCACCCACTCCTAATGTGGGCTCCTACAAAACCCCTCTTCACCACCTGCCATGTCAGTGTAAGATCAGGCTTTGCCCTCCCCACCACCTTTTTTGCCTTAGCCCAGAGCTGTCTGGTAAAACTGCACTCCCACATAACATGGTACGCTGTCTCCCCAGCACCACACGATGGTCTCGGGCACAGAGGAGACCGGCCCAGACCGTGCCTGTGTATCTTGTCTCGCACCGGTAGCGTTCTGTGCAAGCAGGCCCAGTTCAGATCCTTCAGCCCATTACTTTGGCCTACTGCCTGAACACCCACCGTAACTGATGACGGTACCCCCAACAACGGAGACGGGTTTACCTTCCCTCTAACCACCCTGTACAGGACCCTTTGCTGCTTCCATATGCCATCTTCCAGGGCCTTAGGGTGAGCCCTCAGCCACTTGGCAACCCAGGCATAGTGCCACGGTAGCTGCTCTGACCTCGGACCTACATTGGACCAGTTTAGTACCCTCTGGCAGCGTATAAAAAGAAATATTTCATACCTAAACTAGCCGGATGCCCCACCTCTGAAGCCATGTCCTGAAGCAGAGACGCCACAAAAACGGTGTCAAGTTTCAGGGGGAGGTCCGGCACATCCCTGCCACCCTCAGCCAAGCCCGACATCATGCGGCCAAGTGCCACCCACTCATACCTCCCTCCCCATAGGAAATTGAAAATTGTTCTCGCCAGGGGCCGTCTGATGGCGACCGGCAGAGGGAAAACAGAGTGGAGAGCATGTCCGCCTTGAGCACAAGCACTTTACCCAGAAGTGTCAGCTTCCTGGCATTCCACAATGCTAATCTGGACTTCACTCGCTGAAAACGCCCCTCCCAGTTGACGGTAGCACTATTCATTGGTTGGAATTGTACACCTAAGATCTGTATTGGCCCTTGACACACCGATAGTCCACCCGGAGCAACATCACGCCCCTTCCAACTCCCTTCACTGTACATTTGCCAATGTTGAGCCTAGCTCCTGAGACCCTTCAAAAATCCTCAAAACCTCCAAAGCTCTCACCACACACTCGTCACTGTCCAGCAACAATGTTGTGTCATCAGCGTACTGTGAAAGTTTCACCCGTAGGTCCCCTCCCCCTGGAACCAGGGTCACCCTCACACTGGCGTCTGCTCTGATGGCCTCTGCAGGGGAATGCAGGGGGGTGCTGAAGCCCTTCAACACCTTCAGCATCTGGGTGCAGCAGAACCGGGAACATCTGGGTGCAGCAGAACCTGGAACTGTCGACAACCGGTCCAGAAACCTAGTGGGTCCCGCACATATCGTGCAGCAGAAACCACATCAGAAAAGCAACCGAAAAATTCCTTTAATGCCAAGTCTGTCATAAAAGGGTTGAACATATGGACATAAATTATCCTAAAGTTAGGTCTGTCCATATTTACCACCTCACACAAATTCAACGGGTGCTTGTTTGCCAATCTAGCACACCTTGCAGTGACAGCCTGATGAGTCTCAGCTGAAACAAATGAAACATCATACCCGGTTGCCTGCTGATGCCACTGAATACAAAAAACGTCCTCCACCGTCAGATTCAACTGGCCCTTGATGATTCTGGTGCAAAACAAATCCCTTGGCATCACTTCCCTGTCGCTGCTCCTCCACTGGAACCTCAAAGTCCTGCGCAGTCCCACCCGAGGAATTGTCCGGCCCTGGTTGGCAAACGCCATGTTAGAAAAAGAAGAAAAAACACAGCGCGCGCTTCTCAATTGTACAATTGACAAGAACAGATTTTTTTTTTATTTTTTTTTTATTTTTTATTAGAAAAAATCAACAGTACAGTAACCATTATACTCCCAACACATGACTTGGCACTGTGTCCCCATTCGCATCCCCGCACCCCTGAAGTGAAACTGCCCATATGTCATGAAAGAAAAACAAACGACTCCAAAACAGAAAAACACAAGCAAAAGAAAGACACAATAAGAAAAACTGAAACATAACCTGTACCAGTGCACCATTATCTTTTATAGCAACCCAAAACCACCTTTCCACTTTTCTTTTGCAGCGTGATACCCCAACTTGTCCACATCCAACTTCATCCTTTCTGTCACCTCCCATTCGACCCCCTTAGCCACCCTCTCTGTAGTCCACTCCACTCCACTTCATTCCGTACGAGCTCCTGTCTTGCCAGCCATAGCCCCCTTTTGTATAGGCTCAGGAGCAACCACAAAATCCCCCACCCACTCCTAATGTGGGCTCCTACAAAACCCCTCTTCACCACCTGCCATGTCAGTGTAAGATCAGGCTTTGCCCTCCCCACCACCTTTTTTGCCTTAGCCCAGAGCTGTCTGGTAAAACTGCACTCCCACATAACATGGTACGCTGTCTCCCCAGCACCACACGATGGTCTCGGGCACAGAGGAGACCGGCCCAGACCGTGCCTGTGTATCTTGTCTCGCACCGGTAGCGTTCTGTGCAAGCAGGCCCAGTTCAGATCCTTCAGCCCATTAGTTTGGCCTACTGCCTGAACACCCACCGTAACTGATGACGGTACCCCCAACAACGGAGACGGGTTTACCTTCCCTCTAACCACCCTGTACAGGACCCTTTGCTGCTTCCATATGCCATCTTCCAGGGCCTTAGGGTGAGCCCTCAGCCACTTGGCAACCCAGGCATAGTGCCACGGTAGCTGCTCTGACCTCGGACCTACATTGGACCAGTTTAGTACCCTCTGGCAGCGTATAAAAAGAAATATTTCATACCTAAACTAGCCGGATGCCCCACCTCTGAAGCCATGTCCTGAAGCAGAGACGCCACAAAAACGGTGTCAAGTTTCAGGGGGAGGTCCGGCACATCCCTGCCACCCTCAGCCAAGCCCGACATCATGCGGCCACGTGCCACCCACTCATACCTCCCTCCCCATAGGAAATCGAAAATTGTTCTCGCCAGGGGCCGTCTGATGGCGACCGGCAGAGGGAAAACATATGCCAGGTGGAGCACAGAGGAGAGCATGTCCGCCTTGAGCACAAGCACTTTACCCAGAAGTGTCAGCTTATTGGCCTTCCACAATGCTAATCTGGACTTCAATCGCTGAAAACGCCCCTCCCAGTTGACGGTAGCACTATTCATTGTTTGGAATTGTACACCTAAGATCTTTATTGGCCCTTGACACACCGATAGTCCACCCGGAGCAACATCACGCCCCTTCCAACTCCCTTCACTGTACATTTGCCAATGTTGAGCCTAGCTCCTGAGACCCTTCCAAAATCCTCAAAACCTCCAAAGCTCTCACCACACACTCGTCACTGTCCAGCAACAATGTTGTGTCATCAGTGTACTGTGAAAGTTTCACCCGTAGGTCCCCTCCCCCTGGAACCAGGGTCACCCTAACACTGGCGTCTGCTCTGATGGCCTCTGCAGGGGAATGCAGGGGGGGTGCTGAAGCCCTTCCACACCTTCAGCATCTGGGTGCAGCAGAACCGGGAACATCTGGGTGCAGCAGAACCTGGAACTGTCGACAACCAGTCCAGAAACCTAGTGGGTCCCAGACATATCGTGCAGCAGAAACCACATCAGAAAAGCGACCGAAAAATTCCTTTAATGCCAAGTCTGTCATAAAAGGGTTGAACATATGGACAGAAATTATCCTAAAGTTAGGTCTGTCCATATTTACCACCTCACACAAATTCAACGGGTGCTTGCTTGCCAATCTAGCACACCTTGCAGTGACAGCCTGATGAGTCTCAGCTGAAACAAATGAAACATCATACCCGGTTGCCTGCTGATGCCACTGAATACAAAAAACGTCCTCCACCGTCAGATTCAACTGGCCCTTGATGATTCTGGTGCAAAACAAATCCCTTGGCATCACTTCCCTGTCGCTGCTCCTCCACTGGAACCTCAAAGTCCTGCGCAGTCCCACCCAAGGAATTGACCGGTCCTGGTTGGCAAACGCCATGTTAGAAAAAGAAGAAAAAACACAGCGCGCGCTTCTCAAATGTACAAGTGTCAAGAACAGATTTTTTTTTTTTTTTTTTTATATTTTATTAGAAAAAAATCAACAGTACAGTAACCAACACATGACTTGGCACTGTGTCCCCATTCGCATCCCCGCATTCCTGAAGTGAAACTGCCAATATCTCATGAAAGAAAAACAAACGACTCCAAAACAGAAAAACACAAGCAAAAGAAAGACACAATAAGAAAAACTGAAACATAACCTGTACCAGTGCACCATTATCTTTTATAGCAACCCAAAACCACCTTTCCACTTTTCTTTTGCAGCGTGATACCCCAACTTGTCCACATCCAACTTCATCCTTTCTGTCACTTCCCATTCGACCCCCTTAGCCACCCTCTCTGTAGTCCACTCCACTCCACTTCATTCCGTACGAGCTCCTGTCTTGCCAGCCATAGCCCCCTTTTGTATAGGCTCAGGAGCAACCACAAAATCCCCCACCCACTCCTAATGTGGGCTCCTACAAAACCCCTCTTCACCACCTGCCATGTCAGTGTAAGATCATGCTTTGCCCTCCCCACCACCTTTTTTGCCTTAGCCCAGAGCTGTCTGGTAAAACTGCACTCCCACATAACATGGTACGCTGTCTCACCAGCACCACACGATGGTCTCGGGCACAGAGGAGACCGGCCCAGACCGTGCCTGTGTATCTTGTCTCGCACCGGTAGCGTTCTGTGCAAGCAGGCCCAGTTCAGATCCTTCAGCCCATTAGTTTGGCCTACTGCCTGAACACCCACCGTAACTGATGACGGTACCCCCAACAACGGAGACGGGTTTACCTTCCCTCTAACCACCCTGTACAGGACCCTTTGCTGCTTCCATATGCCATCTTCCAGGGCCTTAGGGTGAGCCCTCAGCCACTTGGCAACCCAGGCATAGTGCCACGGTAGCTGCTCTGACCTCGGACCTACATTGGACCAGTTTAGTACCCTCTGGCAGCGTATAAAAAGAAATATTTCATACCTAAACTAGCCGGATGCCCCACCTCTGAAGCCATGTCCTGAAGCAGAGACGCCACAAAAACGGTGTCAAGTTTCAGGGGGAGGTCCGGCACATCCCTGCCACCCTCAGCCAAGCCCGACATCATGCGGCCAAGTGCCACCCACTCATACCTCCCTCCCCATAGGAAATTGAAAATTGTTCTCGCCAGGGGCCGTCTGATGGCGACCGGCAGAGGGAAAACAGAGTGGAGAGCATGTCCGCCTTGAGCACAAGCACTTTACCCAGAAGTGTCAGCTTCCTGGCATTCCACAATGCTAATCTGGACTTCACTCGCTGAAAACGCCCCTCCCAGTTGACGGTAGCACTATTCATTGGTTGGAATTGTACACCTAAGATCTGTATTGGCCCTTGACACACCGATAGTCCACCCGGAGCAACATCACGCCCCTTCCAACTCCCTTCACTGTACATTTGCCAATGTTGAGCCTAGCTCCTGAGACCCTTCAAAAATCCTCAAAACCTCCAAAGCTCTCACCACACACTCGTCACTGTCCAGCAACAATGTTGTGTCATCAGCGTACTGTGAAAGTTTCACCCGTAGGTCCCCTCCCCCTGGAACCAGGGTCACCCTCACACTGGCGTCTGCTCTGATGGCCTCTGCAGGGGAATGCAGGGGGGTGCTGAAGCCCTTCAACACCTTCAGCATCTGGGTGCAGCAGAACCGGGAACATCTGGGTGCAGCAGAACCTGGAACTGTCGACAACCGGTCCAGAAACCTAGTGGGTCCCGCACATATCGTGCAGCAGAAACCACATCAGAAAAGCAACCGAAAAATTCCTTTAATGCCAAGTCTGTCATAAAAGGGTTGAACATATGGACATAAATTATCCTAAAGTTAGGTCTGTCCATATTTACCACCTCACACAAATTCAACGGGTGCTTGTTTGCCAATCTAGCACACCTTGCAGTGACAGCCTGATGAGTCTCAGCTGAAACAAATGAAACATCATACCCGGTTGCCTGCTGATGCCACTGAATACAAAAAACGTCCTCCACCGTCAGATTCAACTGGCCCTTGATGATTCTGGTGCAAAACAAATCCCTTGGCATCACTTCCCTGTCGCTGCTCCTCCACTGGAACCTCAAAGTCCTGCGCAGTCCCACCCGAGGAATTGTCCGGCCCTGGTTGGCAAACGCCATGTTAGAAAAAGAAGAAAAAACACAGCGCGCGCTTCTCAATTGTACAATTGACAAGAACAGATTTTTTTTTTATTTTTTATTAGAAAAAATCAACAGTACAGTAACCATTATACTCCCAACACATGACTTGGCACTGTGTCCCCATTCGCATCCCCGCACCCCTGAAGTGAAACTGCCCATATGTCATGAAAGAAAAACAAACGACTCCAAAACAGAAAAACACAAGCAAAAGAAAGACACAATAAGAAAAACTGAAACATAACCTGTACCAGTGCACCATTATCTTTTATAGCAACCCAAAACCACCTTTCCACTTTTCTTTTGCAGCGTGATACCCCAACTTGTCCACATCCAACTTCATCCTTTCTGTCACCTCCCATTCGACCCCCTTAGCCACCCTCTCTGTACTCCACTCCACTCCACTCCATTCCGTACGAGCTCCTGTCTTGCCAGCCATAGCCCCCTTTTGTATAGGCTCAGGAGCAACCACAAAATCCCCCACCCACTCCTAATGTGGGCTCCTACAAAACCCCTCTCCACCACCTGCCATGACAGTGTAAGATCAGGCTTTGCCCTCCCCACCACCTTTTTTGCCTTAGCCCAGAGCTGTCTGGCAAAACTGCACTCCCACATAACTTGGTACGCTGTCTCCCCAGCACCACACGATGGTCTCGGGCACAGAGGAGACCGGCCCAGACCGTGCCTGTGTATCTTGTCTCGCACCGGTAGCGTTCTGTGCAAAAAGGCCCAGTTCAGATCCTTCAGCCCATTACTTTGGCCTACTGCCTGAACACCCACCGTAACTGATGACGGTACCCCCAACAACGGAGATGGGTTTACCTTCCCTCTAACCACCCTGTACAGGACCCTTTGCTGCTTCCATATGCCATCTTCCAGGGCCTTAGGGTGAGCCCTCAGCCACTTGGCAACCCAGGCATAGTGCCACGGTAGCTGCTCTGACCTCGGACTTACATTGGACCAGTTCAGTATCCCTCTGGCAGCGTATAAAAAGAAATATTTCATACCTAAACTAGCCGGATGCCCCACCTCTGAAGCCATGTCCTGAAGCAGAGACGCCACAAAAATGGTGTCAAGTTTCAGGGGGAGGTCCAGATCATCCCTGCCACCCTCAGCCAAGCCCGACATCATGCGGCCACGTGCCACCCACTCATACCTCCCTCCCCATAGGAAATCGAAAATTGTTCTCGCCAGGGGCCGTCTGATGGCGACCGGCAGAGGGAAAACATATGCCAGGTGGAGCACAGAGGAGAGCATGTCCGCCTTGAGCACAAGCACTTTACCCAGAAGTGTCAGCTTCCTGGCCTTCCACAATGCTAATCTGGACTTCAATCGCTGAAAACGCCCCTCCCAGTTGACGGTAGCACTATTCATTGTTTGGAATTGTACACCTAAGATCTTTATTGGCCCTTGACACACCGATAGTCCACCCGGAGCAACATCACGCCCCTTCCAACTCCCTTCACTGTACATTTGCCAATGTTGAGCCTAGCTCCTGAGACCCTTCCAAAATCCTCAAAACCTCCAAAGCTCTCACCACACACTCGTCACTGTCCAGCAACAATGTTGTGTCATCAGTGTACTGTGAAAGTTTCACCCGTAGGTCCCCTCCCCCTGGTACCAGGGTCACCCTCACACTGGCGTCTGCTCTGATGGCCTCTGCAGGGGAATGCAGGGGGGGTGCTGAAGCCCTTCAACACCTTCAGCATCTGGGTGCAGCAGAACCGGGAACATCTGGGTGCAGCAGAACCTGGAACTGTCGACAACCAGTCCAGAAACCTAGTGGGTCCCGCACATATCGTGCAGCAGAAACCACATCAGAAAAGCGACCAAAAAATTCCTTTAATGCCAAGTCTGTCATAAAAGGGTTGAACATATGGAGACAAATTATCCTAAAGTTAGGTCTGTCCATATTTACCACCTCACACAAATTTAACGGGTGCTTGTTTGCCAATCTAGCACACCTTGCAGTGACAGCCTGATGAGTCTCAGCTGAAACAAATTAAACATCATACCCGGTTTGCCTGCTGATGCCACTGAATACAAAAAACGTCCTCCACCGTCAGATTCAACTGGCCCTTGATGATTCTGGTGCAAAACAAATCCCTTGGCATCACTTCCCTGTCGCTGCTCCTCCACTGGAACCTCAAAGTCCTGCGCAGTCCCACCCAAGGAATTGTCCGGCCCAGGTTGGCGCCATGTTAGAAAAAGAAGAAAAAACACAGCGCGCGCTTCTCAATTGTACAAGTGACAAGAACAGATTTTTTATTTATTTATTTTTTATATTTTATTAGAAAAAATCAACAGTACAGTAACCATTATACTCCCAACACATGACTTGGCACTGTGTCCCCATTCGCATCCCCGCACCCCTGAAGTGAAACTGCCCATATGTCATGAAAGAAAAACAAACGACTCCAAAACAGAAAAACACAAGCAAAAGAAAGACACAATAAGAAAAACTGAAACATAACCTGTACCAGTGCACCATTATCTTTTATAGCAACCCAAAACCACCTTTCCACTTTTCTTTTGCAGCGTGATACCCCAACTTGTCCACATCCAACTTCATCCTTTCTGTCACCTCCCATTCGACCCCCTTAGCCACCCTCTCTGTAGTCCACTCCACTCCACTTCATTCCGTACGAGCTCCTGTCTTGCCAGCCATAGCCCCCTTTTGTATAGGCTCAGGAGCAACCACAAAATCCCCCACCCACTCCTAATGTGGGCTCCTACAAAACCCCTCTTCACCACCTGCCATGTCAGTGTAAGATCAGGCTTTGCCCTCCCCACCACCTTTTTTGCCTTGGCCCAGAGCTGTCTGGTAAAACTGCACTCCCATATAACATGGTACGCTGTCTCCCCAGCACCACACGATGGTCTCGGGCACAGAGGAGACCGGCCCAGACCGTGCCTGTGTATCTTGTCTCGCACCGGTAGCGTTCTGTGCAAGCAGGCCCAGTTCAGATCCTTCAGCCCATTAGTTTGGCCTACTGCCTGAACACCCACCGTAACTGATGACGGTACCCCCAACAACGGAGACGGGTTTACCTTCCCTCTAACCACCCTGTACAGGACCCTTTGCTGCTTCCATATGCCATCTTCCAGGGCCTTAGGGTGAGCCCTCAGCCACTTGGCAACCCAGGCATAGTGCCACGGTAGCTGCTCTGACCTCGGACCTACATTGGACCAGTTTAGTACCCTCTGGCAGCGTATAAAAAGAAATATTTCATACCTAAACTAGCCGGATGCCCCACCTCTGAAGCCATGTCCTGAAGCAGAGACGCCACAAAAACGGTGTCAAGTTTCAGGGGGAGGTCCGGCACATCCCTGCCACCCTCAGCCAAGCCCGACATCATGCGGCCACGTGCCACCCACTCATACCTCCCTCCCCATAGGAAATCGAAAATTGTTCTCGCCAGGGGCCGTCTGATGGCGACCGGCAGAGGGAAAACATATGCCAGGTGGAGCACAGAGGAGAGCATGTCCGCCTTGAGCACAAGCACTTTACCCAGAAGTGTCAGCTTATTGGCCTTCCACAATGCTAATCTGGACTTCAATCGCTGAAAACGCCCCTCCCAGTTGACGGTAGCACTATTCATTGTTTGGAATTGTACACCTAAGATCTTTATTGGCCCTTGACACACCGATAGTCCACCCGGAGCAACATCACGCCCCTTCCAACTCCCTTCACTGTACATTTGCCAATGTTGAGCCTAGCTCCTGAGACCCTTCCAAAATCCTCAAAACCTCCAAAGCTCTCACCACACACTCGTCACTGTCCAGCAACAATGTTGTGTCATCAGTGTACTGTGAAAGTTTCACCCGTAGGTCCCCTCCCCCTGGAACCAGGGTCACCCTCACACTGGCGTCTGCTCTGATGGCCTCTGCAGGGGAATGCAGGGGGGTGCTGAAGCCCTTCAACACCTTCAGCATCTGGGTGCAGCAGAACCGGGAACATCTGGGTGCAGCAGAACCTGGAACTGTCGACAACCGGTCCAGAAACCTAGTGGGTCCCGCACATATCGTGCAGCAGAAACCACATCAGAAAAGCAACCGAAAAATTCCTTTAATGCCAAGTCTGTCATAAAAGGGTTGAACATATGGACATAAATTATCCTAAAGTTAGGTCTGTCCATATTTACCACCTCACACAAATTCAACGGGTGCTTGTTTGCCAATCTAGCACACCTTGCAGTGACAGCCTGATGAGTCTCAGCTGAAAGAAATGAAACATCATACCCGGTTGCCTGCTGATGCCACTGAATACAAAAAACGTCCTCCACCGTCAGATTCAACTGGCCCTTGATGATTCTGGTGCAAAACAAATCCCTTGGCATCACTTCCCTGTCACTGCTCCTCCACTGGAACCTCAAAGTCCTGCGCAGTCCCACCCAAGGAATTGTCCGGCCCTGGTTGGCAAACGCCATGTTAGAAAAAGAAGAAAAAACACAGCGCGCGCTTCTCAATTGTACAATTCACAAGAACAGATTTTTTTTTTATTTTTTCTTTATTTTTTATTAGAAAAAATCAACAGTACAGTAACCATTATACTCCCAACACATGACTTGGCACTGTGTCCCCATTCGCATCCCCGCACCCCTGAAGTGAAACTGCCCATATGTCATGAAAGAAAAACAAACGACTCCAAAACAGAAAAACACAAGAAAAAGAAAGACACAATAAGAAAAACTGAAACATAACCTGTACCAGTGCACCATTATCTTTTATAGCAACCCAAAACCACCTTTCCACTTTTCTTTTGCAGCGTGATACCCCAACTTGTCCACATCCAACTTCATCCTTTCTGTCACCTCCCATTCGACCCCCTTAGCCACCCTCTCTGTAGTCCACTCCACTCCACTCCATTCCGTACGAGCTCCTGTCTTGCCAGCCATAGCCCCCTTTTGTATAGGCTCAGGAGCATCCACAAAATCCCCCACCCACTCCTAATGTGGGCTCCTACAAAACCCCTCTCCACCACCTGCCATGTCAGTGTAAGATCAGGCTTTGCCCTCCCCACCACCTTTTTTGCCTTAGCCCAGAGCTGTCTGGCAAAACTGCACTCCCACATAACATGGTACGCTGTCTCCCCAGCACCACACGATGGTCTCGGGCACAGAGGAGACCGGCCCAGACCGTGCCTGTGTATCTTGCCTCGCACCGGTAGCGTTCTGTGCAAGCAGGCCCAGTTCAGATCCTTCTGCCCATTACTCAGGCCTACTGCCTGAAGACCCACCCAAACTGATGACGGTACCCCCAACACCGGAGACGGGTTTACCTTCCCTCTAACCACCCTGTACAGGACCCTTTGCTGCTTCCATATGCCATCTTCCAGGGCCTTAGGGTGAGCCCTCAGCCACTTGGCAACCCAGGCATAGTGCCACGGTAGCTGCTCTGACCTCGGACTTACATTGGACCAGTTCAGTATCCCTCTGGCAGCGTATAAAAAGAAATATTTCATACCTAAACTAGCCGGATGCCCCACCTCTGAAGCCATGTCCTGAAGCAGAGACGCCACAAAAATGGTGTCAAGTTTCAGGGGGAGGTCCAGCACATCCCTGCCACCCTCAGCCAAGCCCGACATCATGCGGCCACGTGCCACCCACTCATACCTCCCTCCCCATAGGAAATCGAAAATTGTTCTCGCCAGGGGCCGTCTGATGGCGACCGGCAGAGGGAAAACATATGCAAAGTGGAGCACAGAGGAGAGCATGTCCGCCTTGAGCACAAGCACTTTACCCAGAAGTGTCAGCTTCCTGGCCTTCCGCAATGCTAATCTGGACTTCAATGGCTGAAAACGCCCCTCCCAGTTGACTGTAGCACTATTCATTGTTTGGAATTGTACACCTAAGATCTTTATTGGCCCTTGACACACCGATAGTCCACCCGGAGCAACATCACGCCCCTTCCAACTCCCTTCACTGTACATTTGCCAATGTTGAGCCTAGCTCCTGAGACCCTTCCAAAATCCTCAAAACCTCCAAAGCTCTCACCACACACTCGTCACTGTCCAGCAACAATGTTGTGTCATCAGTGTACTGTGAAAGTTTCACCCGTAAGTCCCCTCCCCCTGGAACCAGGGTCACCCTCACACTGGCGTCTGCTCTGATGGCCTCTGCAGGGGAATGCAGGGGGGGTGCTGAAGCCCTTCCACACCTTCAGCATCTGGGTGCAGCAGAACCGGGAACATCTGGGTGCAGCAGAACCTGGAACTGTCGACAACCAGTTCAGAAACCTAGTGGGTCCCGCACATATCGTGCAGCAGAAACCACATCAGAAAAGCGACCGAAAAATTCCTTTAAAGCCAAGTCTGTCATAAAAGGGTTGAACATATGGACAGAAATTATCCTAAAGTTAGGTCTGTCCATATTTACCACCTCACACAAATTCAACGGGTGCTTGCTTGCCAATCTAGCACACCTTGCAGTGACAGCCTGATGAGTCTCAGCTGAAACAAATGAAACATCATACCCGGTTGCCTGCTGATGCCACTGAATACAAAAAACGTCCTCCACCGTCAGATTCAACTGGCCCTTGATGATTCTGGTGCAAAACAAATCCCTTGGCATCACTTCCCTGTCGCTGCTCCTCCACTGGAACCTCAAAGTCCTGCGCAGTCCCACCCAAGGAATTGACCGGCCCTGGTTGGCAAACGCCATGTTAGAAAAAGAAGAAAAAACACAGCCCGCGCTTCTCAAATGTACAAGTGTCAAGAACAGATTTTTTTTTTTTTTTTTTTTATATTTTATTAGAAAAAAATCAACAGTACAGTAACCATTATACTCCCAACACATGACTTGGCACTGTGTCCCCATTCGCATCCCCGCACCCCTGAAGTGAAACTGCCAATATCTCATGAAAGAAAAACAAACGACTCCAAAACAGAAAAACACAAGCAAAAGAAAGACACAATAAGAAAAACTGAAACATAACCTGTACCAGTGCACCTTTATCTTTTATAGCAACCCAAAACCACCTTTCCACTTTTCTTTTGCAGCGTGATACCCCAACTTGTCCACATCCCACTTCATCCTTTCTGTCACCTCTAATTCGACCCCCTTAGCCACCCTCTCTGTACTCCACTCCACTCCACTTCATTCCGTACGAGCTCCTGTCTTGCCAGCCATAGCCCCCTTTTGTATAGGCTCAGGAGCAACCACAAAATCCCCCACCCAGTCCTAATGTGGGCTCCTACAAAACCCCTCTCCACAACCTGCCATGTCAGTGTAAGATCAAGCTTTGCCCTCCCCACCAACTTTTTTGCCTTAGCCCAGAGCTGTCTGGTAAAACTGCACTCCCACATAACATGGTACGCTGTCTCCCCAGCACCACACGATGGTCTCGGGCACAGAGGAGACCGGCCCAGACCGTGCCTGTGTATCTTGCCTCGCACCGGTAGCGTTCTGTGCAAGCAGGCCCAGTTCAGATCCTTCTGCCCATTACTCAGGCCTACTGCCTGAACACCCACCCAAACTGATGACGGTACCCCCAACAACGGAGACGGGTTTACCTTCCCTCTAACCACCCTGTACAGGACCCTTTGCTGCTTCCATATGCCATCTTCCAGGGCCTCAGGGTGAGCCCTCAGCCACTTGGCAACCCAGGCATAGTGCCACGGTAGCTGCTCTGACCTCGGACTTACATTGGACCAGTTCAGTATCCCTCTGGCAGCGTATAAAAAGAAATATTTTATACCTAAACTAGCCGGATGCCCCACCTCTGAAGCCATGTCCTGAAGCAGAGACGCCACAAAAATGGTGTCAAGTTTCAGGGGGAGGTCCGGCACATCCCTGCCACCCTCAGCCAAGCCCGACATCATGCGGCCACGTGCCACCCACTCATACCTCCCTCCCCATAGGAAATCGAAAATTGTTCTCGCCAGGGGCCGTCTGATGGCGACCGGCAGAGGGAAAACATATGCCAGGTGGAGCACAGAGGAGAGCATGTCCGCCTTGAGCACAAGCACTTTACCCAGAAGTGTCAGCTTCCTGGCCTTCCACAATGCTAATCTGGACTTCAATGGCTGAAAACGCCCCTCCCAGTTGACGGTAGCACTATTCATTGGTTGGAATTGTACACCCAAGATCTTTATTGGCCCTTGACACACCGATAGTCCACCCGGAGCAACATCACGCCCCTTCCAACTCCCTTCACTGTACATTTGCCAATGTTGAGCCTAGCTCCTGAGACCCTTCCAAAATCCTCAAAACCTCCAAAGCTCTCACCACACACTCGTCACTGTCCAGCAACAATGTTGTGTCATCAGTGTACTGTGAAAGTTTCACCCGTAGGTCCCCTCCCCCTGGAACCAGGGTCACCCTCACACTGGCGTCTGCTCTGATGGCCTCTGCAGGGGAATGCAGGGGGGGTGCTGAAGCCCTTCCACACCTTCAGCATCTGGGTGCAGCAGAACCGGGAACATCTGGGTGCAGCAG
This sequence comes from Channa argus, assembly GCF_033026475.1. Lineage (NCBI taxonomy): Eukaryota > Metazoa > Chordata > Actinopteri > Anabantiformes > Channidae > Channa > Channa argus. Next base: position 230,413 of record NW_027125237.1, on the reverse strand, counting down.
AACCTGGAACTGTCGACAACCAGTCCAGAAACCTAGTGGGTCCCGCACATATCGTGCAGCAGAAACCACATCAGAAAAGCGACCGAAAAATTCCTTTAATGCCAAGTCTGTCATAAAAGGGTTGAACATATGGACAGAAATTATCCTAAAGTTAGGTCTGTCCATATTTACCACCTCACACAAATTCAACGGGTGCTTGTTTGCCAATCTAGCACACCTTGCAGTGACAGCCTGATGAGTCTCAGCTGAAACAAATGAAACATCATACCCGGTTGCCTGCTGATGCCACTGAATACAAAAAACGTCCTCCACCGTCAGATTCAACTGGCCCTTGATGATTCTGGTGCAAAACAAATCCCTTGGCATCACTTCCCTGTCGCTGCTCCTCCACTGGAACCTCAAAGTCCTGCGCAGTCCCACCCAAGGAATTGACCGGCCCTGGTTGGCAAACGCCATGTTAGAAAAAGAAGAAAAAACACAGCCCGCGCTTCTCAAATGTACAAGTGTCAAGAACGGATTTTTTTATTTTTTTTTTTATATTTTATTAGAAAAAAATCAACAGTACAGTAACCATTATACTCCCAACACATGACTTGGCACTGTGTCCCCATTCGCATCCCCGCACCCCTGAAGTGAAACTGCTTATATCTCATGAAAGAAAAACAAACGACTCCAAAACAGAAAAACACAAGCAAAAGAAAGACACAATAAGAAAAACTGAAACATAACCTGTACCAGTGCACCATTATCTTTTATAGCAACCCAAAACCACCTTTCCACTTTTCTTTTGCAGCGTGATACCCCAACTTGTCCACATCCAACTTCATCCTTTCTGTCACCTCCCATTCGACCCCCTTAGCCACCCTCTCTGTAGTCCACTCCACTCCACTTCATTCCGTACGAGCTCCTGTCTTGCCAGCCATAGCCCCCTTTTGTATAGGCTCAGGAGCAACCACAAAATCCCCCACCCACTCCTAATGTGGGCTCCTACAAAACCCCTCTTCACCACCTGCCATGTCAGTGTAAGATCAGGCTTTGCCCTCCCCACCACCTTTTTTGCCTTAGCCCAGAGCTGTCTGGTAAAACTGCACTCCCACATAACATGGTACGCTGTCTCCCCAGCACCACACGATGGTCTCGGGCACAGAGGAGACCGGCCCAGACCGTGCCTGTGTATCTTGTCTCGCACCGGTAGCGTTCTGTGCAAGCAGGCCCAGTTCAGATCCTTCAGCCCATTAGTTTGGCCTACTGCCTGAACACCCACCGTAACTGATGACGGTACCCCCAACAACGGAGACGGGTTTACCTTCCCTCTAACCACCCTGTACAGGACCCTTTGCTGCTTCCATATGCCATCTTCCAGGGCCTTAGGGTGAGCCCTCAGCCACTTGGCAACCCAGGCATAGTGCCACGGTAGCTGCTCTGACCTCGGACCTACATTGGACCAGTTTAGTACCCTCTGGCAGCGTATAAAAAGAAATATTTCATACCTAAACTAGCCGGATGCCCCACCTCTGAAGCCATGTCCTGAAGCAGAGACGCCACAAAAACGGTGTCAAGTTTCAGGGGGAGGTCCGGCACATCCCTGCCACCCTCAGCCAAGCCCGACATCATGCGGCCACGTGCCACCCACTCATACCTCCCTCCCCATAGGAAATCGAAAATTGTTCTCGCCAGGGGCCGTCTGATGGCGACCGGCAGAGGGAAAACATATGCCAGGTGGAGCACAGAGGAGAGCATGTCCGCCTTGAGCACAAGCACTTTACCCAGAAGTGTCAGCTTATTGGCCTTCCACAATGCTAATCTGGACTTCAATCGCTGAAAACGCCCCTCCCAGTTGACGGTAGCACTATTCATTGTTTGGAATTGTACACCTAAGATCTTTATTGGCCCTTGACACACCGATAGTCCACCCGGAGCAACATCACGCCCCTTCCAACTCCCTTCACTGTACATTTGCCAATGTTGAGCCTAGCTCCTGAGACCCTTCCAAAATCCTCAAAACCTCCAAAGCTCTCACCACACACTCGTCACTGTCCAGCAACAATGTTGTGTCATCAGTGTACTGTGAAAGTTTCACCCGTAGGTCCCCTCCCCCTGGAACCAGGGTCACCCTAACACTGGCGTCTGCTCTGATGGCCTCTGCAGGGGAATGCAGGGGGGGTGCTGAAGCCCTTCCACACCTTCAGCATCTGGGTGCAGCAGAACCGGGAACATCTGGGTGCAGCAGAACCTGGAACTGTCGACAACCAGTCCAGAAACCTAGTGGGTCCCAGACATATCGTGCAGCAGAAACCACATCAGAAAAGCTACCGAAAAATTCCTTTAATGCCAAGTCTGTCATAAAAGGGTTGAACATATGGACAGAAATTATCCTAAAGTTAGGTCTGTCCATATTTACCACCTCACACAAATTCAACGGGTGCTTGCTTGCCAATCTAGCACACCTTGCAGTGACAGCCTGATGAGTCTCAGCTGAAACAAATGAAACATCATACCCGGTTGCCTGCTGATGCCACTGAATACAAAAAACGTCCTCCACCGTCAGATTCAACTGGCCCTTGATGATTCTGGTGCAAAACAAATCCCTTGGCATCACTTCCCTGTCGCTGCTCCTCCACTGGAACCTCAAAGTCCTGCGCAGTCCCACCCAAGGAATTGACCGGTCCTGGTTGGCAAACGCCATGTTAGAAAAAGAAGAAAAAACACAGCGCGCGCTTCTCAAATGTACAAGTGTCAAGAACAGATTTTTTTTTTTTTTTTTTATATTTTATTAGAAAAAAATCAACAGTACAGTAACCAACACATGACTTGGCACTGTGTCCCCATTCGCATCCCCGCATCCCTGAAGTGAAACTGCCAATATCTCATGAAAGAAAAACAAACGACTCCAAAACAGAAAAACACAAGCAAAAGAAAGACACAATAAGAAAAACTGAAACATAACCTGTACCAGTGCACCATTATCTTTTATAGCAACCCAAAACCACCTTTCCACTTTTCTTTTGCAGCGTGATACCCCAACTTGTCCACATCCAACTTCATCCTTTCTGTCACTTCCCATTCGACCCCCTTAGCCACCCTCTCTGTAGTCCACTCCACTCCACTTCATTCCGTACGAGCTCCTGTCTTGCCAGCCATAGCCCCCTTTTGTATAGGCTCAGGAGCAACCACAAAATCCCCCACCCACTCCTAATGTGGGCTCCTACAAAACCCCTCTTCACCACCTGCCATGTCAGTGTAAGATCAGGCTTTGCCCTCCCCACCACCTTTTTTGCCTTAGCCCAGAGCTGTCTGGTAAAACTGCACTCCCACATAACATGGTACGCTGTCTCCCCAGCACCACACGATGGTCTCGGGCACAGAGGAGACCGGCCCAGACCGTGCCTGTGTATCTTGTCTCGCACCGGTAGCGTTCTGTGCAAGCAGGCCCAGTTCAGATCCTTCAGCCCATTAGTTTGGCCTACTGCCTGAACACCCACCGTAACTGATGACGGTACCCCCAACAACGGAGACGGGTTTACCTTCCCTCTAACCACCCTGTACAGGACCCTTTGCTGCTTCCATATGCCATCTTCCAGGGCCTTAGGGTGAGCCCTCAGCCACTTGGCAACCCAGGCATAGTGCCACGGTAGCTGCTCTGACCTCGGACCTACATTGGACCAGTTTAGTACCCTCTGGCAGCGTATAAAAAGAAATATTTCATACCTAAACTAGCCGGATGCCCCACCTCTGAAGCCATGTCCTGAAGCAGAGACGCCACAAAAACGGTGTCAAGTTTCAGGGGGAGGTCCGGCACATCCCTGCCACCCTCAGCCAAGCCCGACATCATGCGGCCAAGTGCCACCCACTCATACCTCCCTCCCCATAGGAAATTGAAAATTGTTCTCGCCAGGGGCCGTCTGATGGCGACCGGCAGAGGGAAAACAGAGTGGAGAGCATGTCCGCCTTGAGCACAAGCACTTTACCCAGAAGTGTCAGCTTCCTGGCATTCCACAATGCTAATCTGGACTTCACTCGCTGAAAACGCCCCTCCCAGTTGACGGTAGCACTATTCATTGGTTGGAATTGTACACCTAAGATCTGTATTGGCCCTTGACACACCGATAGTCCACCCGGAGCAACATCACGCCCCTTCCAACTCCCTTCACTGTACATTTGCCAATGTTGAGCCTAGCTCCTGAGACCCTTCAAAAATCCTCAAAACCTCCAAAGCTCTCACCACACACTCGTCACTGTCCAGCAACAATGTTGTGTCATCAGCGTACTGTGAAAGTTTCACCCGTAGGTCCCCTCCCCCTGGAACCAGGGTCACCCTCACACTGGCGTCTGCTCTGATGGCCTCTGCAGGGGAATGCAGGGGGGTGCTGAAGCCCTTCAACACCTTCAGCATCTGGGTGCAGCAGAACCGGGAACATCTGGGTGCAGCAGAACCTGGAACTGTCGACAACCGGTCCAGAAACCTAGTGGGTCCCGCACATATCGTGCAGCAGAAACCACATCAGAAAAGCAACCGAAAAATTCCTTTAATGCCAAGTCTGTCATAAAAGGGTTGAACATATGGACATAAATTATCCTAAAGTTAGGTCTGTCCATATTTACCACCTCACACAAATTCAACGGGTGCTTGTTTGCCAATCTAGCACACCTTGCAGTGACAGCCTGATGAGTCTCAGCTGAAACAAATGAAACATCATACCCGGTTGCCTGCTGATGCCACTGAATACAAAAAACGTCCTCCACCGTCAGATTCAACTGGCCCTTGATGATTCTGGTGCAAAACAAATCCCTTGGCATCACTTCCCTGTCGCTGCTCCTCCACTGGAACCTCAAAGTCCTGCGCAGTCCCACCCGAGGAATTGTCCGGCCCTGGTTGGCAAACGCCATGTTAGAAAAAGAAGAAAAAACACAGCGCGCGCTTCTCAATTGTACAATTGACAAGAACAGATTTTTTTTTTATTTTTTTTTTATTTTTTATTAGAAAAAATCAACAGTACAGTAACCATTATACTCCCAACACATGACTTGGCACTGTGTCCCCATTCGCATCCCCGCACCCCTGAAGTGAAACTGCCCATATGTCATGAAAGAAAAACAAACGACTCCAAAACAGAAAAACACAAGCAAAAGAAAGACACAATAAGAAAAACTGAAACATAACCTGTACCAGTGCACCATTATCTTTTATAGCAACCCAAAACCACCTTTCCACTTTTCTTTTGCAGCGTGATACCCCAACTTGTCCACATCCAACTTCATCCTTTCTGTCACCTCCCATTCGACCCCCTTAGCCACCCTCTCTGTACTCCACTCCACTCCACTCCATTCCGTACGAGCTCCTGTCTTGCCAGCCATAGCCCCCTTTTGTATAGGCTCAGGAGCAACCACAAAATCCCCCACCCACTCCTAATGTGGGCTCCTACAAAACCCCTCTCCACCACCTGCCATGACAGTGTAAGATCAGGCTTTGCCCTCCCCACCACCTTTTTTGCCTTAGCCCAGAGCTGTCTGGCAAAACTGCACTCCCACATAACTTGGTACGCTGTCTCCCCAGCACCACACGATGGTCTCGGGCACAGAGGAGACCGGCCCAGACCGTGCCTGTGTATCTTGTCTCGCACCGGTAGCGTTCTGTGCAAAAAGGCCCAGTTCAGATCCTTCAGCCCATTACTTTGGCCTACTGCCTGAACACCCACCGTAACTGATGACGGTACCCCCAACAACGGAGATGGGTTTACCTTCCCTCTAACCACCCTGTACAGGACCCTTTGCTGCTTCCATATGCCATCTTCCAGGGCCTTAGGGTGAGCCCTCAGCCACTTGGCAACCCAGGCATAGTGCCACGGTAGCTGCTCTGACCTCGGACTTACATTGGACCAGTTCAGTATCCCTCTGGCAGCGTATAAAAAGAAATATTTCATACCTAAACTAGCCGGATGCCCCACCTCTGAAGCCATGTCCTGAAGCAGAGACGCCACAAAAATGGTGTCAAGTTTCAGGGGGAGGTCCAGATCATCCCTGCCACCCTCAGCCAAGCCCGACATCATGCGGCCACGTGCCACCCACTCATACCTCCCTCCCCATAGGAAATCGAAAATTGTTCTCGCCAGGGGCCGTCTGATGGCGACCGGCAGAGGGAAAACATATGCCAGGTGGAGCACAGAGGAGAGCATGTCCGCCTTGAGCACAAGCACTTTACCCAGAAGTGTCAGCTTCCTGGCCTTCCACAATGCTAATCTGGACTTCAATCGCTGAAAACGCCCCTCCCAGTTGACGGTAGCACTATTCATTGTTTGGAATTGTACACCTAAGATCTTTATTGGCCCTTGACACACCGATAGTCCACCCGGAGCAACATCACGCCCCTTCCAACTCCCTTCACTGTACATTTGCCAATGTTGAGCCTAGCTCCTGAGACCCTTCCAAAATCCTCAAAACCTCCAAAGCTCTCACCACACACTCGTCACTGTCCAGCAACAATGTTGTGTCATCAGTGTACTGTGAAAGTTTCACCCGTAGGTCCCCTCCCCCTGGTACCAGGGTCACCCTCACACTGGCGTCTGCTCTGATGGCCTCTGCAGGGGAATGCAGGGGGGGTGCTGAAGCCCTTCAACACCTTCAGCATCTGGGTGCAGCAGAACCGGGAACATCTGGGTGCAGCAGAACCTGGAACTGTCGACAACCAGTCCAGAAACCTAGTGGGTCCCGCACATATCGTGCAGCAGAAACCACATCAGAAAAGCGACCAAAAAATTCCTTTAATGCCAAGTCTGTCATAAAAGGGTTGAACATATGGAGACAAATTATCCTAAAGTTAGGTCTGTCCATATTTACCACCTCACACAAATTTAACGGGTGCTTGTTTGCCAATCTAGCACACCTTGCAGTGACAGCCTGATGAGTCTCAGCTGAAACAAATTAAACATCATACCCGGTTTGCCTGCTGATGCCACTGAATACAAAAAACGTCCTCCACCGTCAGATTCAACTGGCCCTTGATGATTCTGGTGCAAAACAAATCCCTTGGCATCACTTCCCTGTCGCTGCTCCTCCACTGGAACCTCAAAGTCCTGCGCAGTCCCACCCAAGGAATTGTCCGGCCCAGGTTGGCGCCATGTTAGAAAAAGAAGAAAAAACACAGCGCGCGCTTCTCAATTGTACAAGTGACAAGAACAGATTTTTTATTTATTTATTTTTTATATTTTATTAGAAAAAATCAACAGTACAGTAACCATTATACTCCCAACACATGACTTGGCACTGTGTCCCCATTCGCATCCCCGCACCCCTGAAGTGAAACTGCCCATATGTCATGAAAGAAAAACAAACGACTCCAAAACAGAAAAACACAAGCAAAAGAAAGACACAATAAGAAAAACTGAAACATAACCTGTACCAGTGCACCATTATCTTTTATAGCAACCCAAAACCACCTTTCCACTTTTCTTTTGCAGCGTGATACCCCAACTTGTCCACATCCAACTTCATCCTTTCTGTCACCTCCCATTCGACCCCCTTAGCCACCCTCTCTGTAGTCCACTCCACTCCACTCCATTCCGTACGAGCTCCTGTCTTGCCAGCCATAGCCCCCTTTTGTATAGGCTCAGGAGCAACCACAAAATCCCCCACCCACTCCTAATGTGGGCTCCTACAAAACCCCTCTCCACCACCTGCCATGTCAGTGTAAGATCAGGCTTTGCCCTCCCCACCACCTTTTTTGCCTTAGCCCAGAGCTGTCTGGCAAAACTGCACTCCCACATAACATGGTACGCTGTCTCCCCAGCACCACACGATGGTCTCGGGCACAGAGGAGACCGGCCCAGACCGTGCCTGTGTATCTTGCCTCGCACCGGTAGCGTTCTGTGCAAGCAGGCCCAGTTCAGATCCTTCTGCCCATTACTCAGGCCTACTGCCTGAAGACCCACCCAAACTGATGACGGTACCCCCAACACCGGAGACGGGTTTACCTTCCCTCTAACCACCCTGTACAGGACCCTTTGCTGCTTCCATATGCCATCTTCCAGGGCCTTAGGGTGAGCCCTCAGCCACTTGGCAACCCAGGCATAGTGCCACGGTAGCTGCTCTGACCTCGGACTTACATTGGACCAGTTCAGTATCCCTCTGGCAGCGTATAAAAAGAAATATTTCATACCTAAACTAGCCGGATGCCCCACCTCTGAAGCCATGTCCTGAAGCAGAGACGCCACAAAAATGGTGTCAAGTTTCAGGGGGAGGTCCAGCACATCCCTGCCACCCTCAGCCAAGCCCGACATCATGCGGCCACGTGCCACCCACTCATACCTCCCTCCCCATAGGAAATCGAAAATTGTTCTCGCCAGGGGCCGTCTGATGGCGACCGGCAGAGGGAAAACATATGCCAGGTGGAGCACAGAGGAGAGCATGTCCGCCTTGAGCACAAGCACTTTACCCAGAAGTGTCAGCTTCCTGGCCTTCCACAATGCTAATCTGGACTTCAATGGCTGAAAACGCCCCTCCCAGTTGACGGTAGCACTATTCATTGTTTGGAATTGTACACCTAAGATCTTTATTGGCCCTTGACACACCGATAGTCCACCCGGAGCAACATCACGCCCCTTCCAACTCCCTTCACTGTACATTTGCCAATGTTGAGCCTAGCTCCTGAGACCCTTCCAAAATCCTCAAAACCTCCAAAGCTCTCACCACACACTCGTCACTGTCAAGCAACAATGTTGTGTCATCAGTGTACTGTGAAAGTTTCACCCGTAGGTCCCCTCCCCCTGGAACCAGGGTCACCCTCACACTGGCGTCTGCTCTGATGGCCTCTGCAGGGGAATGCAGGGGGGGTGCTGAAGCCCTTCCACACCTTCAGCATCTGGGTGCAGCAGAACCGGGAACATCTGGGTGCAGCAGAACCTGGAACTGTCGACAACCAGTCCAGAAACCTAGTGGGTCCCGGACATATCGTGCAGCAGAAACCACATCAGAAAAGCGACCGAAAAATTCCTTTAATGCCAAGTCTGTCATAAAAGGGTTGAACATATGGACATAAATTATCCTAAAGTTAGGTCTGTCCATATTTACCACCTCACACAAATTCAACGGGTGCTTGTTTGCCAATCTAGCACACCTTGCAGTGACAGCCTGATGAGTCTCAGCTGAAACAAATGAAACATCATACCCGGTTGCCTGCTGATGCCACTGAATACAAAAAACGTCCTCCACCGTCAGATTCAACTGGCCCTTGATGATTCTGGTGCAAAACAAATCCCTTGGCATCACTTCCCTGTCGCTGCTCCTCCACTGGAACCTCAAAGTCCTGCGCAGTCCCACCCAAGGACTTGACCGGCCCTGGTTGGCAAACGCCATGTTAGAAAAAGAAGAAAAAACACAGCCCGCGCTTCTCAAATGTACAAGTGTCAAGAACAAATTATTTTTTTTTTTTTTATATTTTATTAGAAAAAATCAACAGTACAGTAACCATTATACTCCCAACACATGACTTGGCACTGTGTCCCCATTCGCATCCCCGCACCCCTGAAGTGAAACTGCCAATATCTCATGAAAGAAAAACAAACGACTCCAAAACAGAAAAACACAAGCAAAAGAAAGACACAATAAGAAAAACTGAAACATAACCTGTACCAGTGCACCATTATCTTTTATAGCAACCCAAAACCACCTTTCCACTTTTCTTTTGCAGCGTGATACCCCAACTTGTCCACATCCAACTTCATCCTTTCTGTCACCTCCCATTCGACCCCCTTAGCCACCCTCTCTGTAGTCCACTCCACTCCACTTCATTCCGTACGAGCTCCTGTCTTGCCAGCCATAGCCCCCTTTTGTATAGGCTCAGGAGCAACCACAAAATCCCCCACCCACTCCTAATGTGGGCTCCTACAAAACCCCTCTTCACCACCTGCCATGTCAGTGTAAGATCAGGCTTTGCCCTCCCCACCACCTTTTTTGCCTTGGCCCAGAGCTGTCTGGTAAAACTGCACTCCCATATAACATGGTACGCTGTCTCCCCAGCACCACACGATGGTCTCGGGCACAGAGGAGACCGGCCCAGACCGTGCCTGTGTATCTTGTCTCGCACCGGTAGCGTTCTGTGCAAGCAGGCCCAGTTCAGATCCTTCAGCCCATTAGTTTGGCCTACTGCCTGAACACCCACCGTAACTGATGACGGTACCCCCAACAACGGAGACGGGTTTACCTTCCCTCTAACCACCCTGTACAGGACCCTTTGCTGCTTCCATATGCCATCTTCCAGGGCCTTAGGGTGAGCCCTCAGCCACTTGGCAACCCAGGCATAGTGCCACGGTAGCTGCTCTGACCTCGGACCTACATTGGACCAGTTTAGTACCCTCTGGCAGCGTATAAAAAGAAATATTTCATACCTAAACTAGCCGGATGCCCCACCTCTGAAGCCATGTCCTGAAGCAGAGACGCCACAAAAACGGTGTCAAGTTTCAGGGGGAGGTCCGGCACATCCCTGCCACCCTCAGCCAAGCCCGACATCATGCGGCCACGTGCCACCCACTCATACCTCCCTCCCCATAGGAAATCGAAAATTGTTCTCGCCAGGGGCCGTCTGATGGCGACCGGCAGAGGGAAAACATATGCCAGGTGGAGCACAGAGGAGAGCATGTCCGCCTTGAGCACAAGCACTTTACCCAGAAGTGTCAGCTTATTGGCCTTCCACAATGCTAATCTGGACTTCAATCGCTGAAAACGCCCCTCCCAGTTGACGGTAGCACTATTCATTGTTTGGAATTGTACACCTAAGATCTTTATTGGCCCTTGACACACCGATAGTCCACCCGGAGCAACATCACGCCCCTTCCAACTCCCTTCACTGTACATTTGCCAATGTTGAGCCTAGCTCCTGAGACCCTTCCAAAATCCTCAAAACCTCCAAAGCTCTCACCACACACTCGTCACTGTCCAGCAACAATGTTGTGTCATCAGTGTACTGTGAAAGTTTCACCCGTAGGTCCCCTCCCCCTGGAACCAGGGTCACCCTCACACTGGCGTCTGCTCTGATGGCCTCTGCAGGGGAATGCAGGGGGGTGCTGAAGCCCTTCAACACCTTCAGCATCTGGGTGCAGCAGAACCGGGAACATCTGGGTGCAGCAGAACCTGGAACTGTCGACAACCGGTCCAGAAACCTAGTGGGTCCCGCACATATCGTGCAGCAGAAACCACATCAGAAAAGCAACCGAAAAATTCCTTTAATGCCAAGTCTGTCATAAAAGGGTTGAACATATGGACATAAATTATCCTAAAGTTAGGTCTGTCCATATTTACCACCTCACACAAATTCAACGGGTGCTTGTTTGCCAATCTAGCACACCTTGCAGTGACAGCCTGATGAGTCTCAGCTGAAAGAAATGAAACATCATACCCGGTTGCCTGCTGATGCCACTGAATACAAAAAACGTCCTCCACCGTCAGATTCAACTGGCCCTTGATGATTCTGGTGCAAAACAAATCCCTTGGCATCACTTCCCTGTCGCTGCTCCTCCACTGGAACCTCAAAGTCCTGCGCAGTCCCACCCAAGGAATTGTCCGGCCCTGGTTGGCAAACGCCATGTTAGAAAAAGAAGAAAAAACACAGCGCGCGCTTCTCAATTGTACAATTCACAAGAACAGATTTTTTTTTTTTTTTTTTTTTATTTTTTATTAGAAAAAATCAACAGTACAGTAACCATTATACTCCCAACACATGACTTGGCACTGTGTCCCCATTCGCATCCCCGCACCCCTGAAGTGAAACTGCCCATATGTCATGAAAGAAAAACAAACGACTCCAAAACAGAAAAACACAAGCAAAAGAAAGACACAATAAGAAAAACTGAAACATAACCTGTACCAGTGCACCATTATCTTTTATAGCAACCCAAAACCACCTTTCCAATTTTCTTTTGCAGCGTGATACCCCAACCTGTCCACATCCAACTTCATCCTTTCTGTCACCTCCCATTCGACCCCCTTAGCCACCCTCTCTGTAGTCCACTCCACTCCACTCCATTCCGTACGAGCTCCTGTCTTGCCAGCCATAGCCCCCTTTTGTATAGGCTCAGGAGCAACCACAAAATCCCCCACCCACTCCTAATGTGGGCTCCTACAAAACCCCTCTCCACCACCTGCCATGTCAGTGTAAGATCAGGCTTTGCCCTCCCCACCACCTTTTTTGCCTTAGCCCAGAGCTGTCTGGCAAAACTGCACTCCCACATAACATGGTACGCTGTCTCCCCAGCACCACACGATGGTCTCGGGCACAGAGGAGACCGGCCCAGACCGTGCCTGTGTATCTTGCCTCGCACCGGTAGCGTTCTGTGCAAGCAGGCCCAGTTCAGATCCTTCTGCCCATTACTCAGGCCTACTGCCTGAAGACCCACCCAAACTGATGACGGTACCCCCAACACCGGAGACGGGTTTACCTTCCCTCTAACCACCCTGTACAGGACCCTTTGCTGCTTCCATATGCCATCTTCCAGGGCCTTAGGGTGAGCCCTCAGCCACTTGGAAACCCAGGCATAGTGCCACGGTAGCTGCTCTGACCTCGGACTTACATTGGACCAGTTCAGTATCCCTCTGGCAGCGTATAAAAAGAAATATTTCATACCTAAACTAGCCGGATGCCCCACCTCTGAAGCCATGTCCTGAAGCAGAGACGCCACAAAAATGGTGTCAAGTTTCAGGGGGAGGTCCAGCACATCCCTGCCACCCTCAGCCAAGCCCGACATCATGCGGCCACGTGCCACCCACTCATACCTCCCTCCCCATAGGAAATCGAAAATTGTTCTCGCCAGGGGCCGTCTGATGGCGACCGGCAGAGGGAAAACATATGCCAGGTGGAGCACAGAGGAGAGCATGTCCGCCTTGAGCACAAGCACTTTACCCAGAAGTGTCAGCTTCCTGGCCTTCCACAATGCTAATCTGGACTTCAATCGCTGAAAACGCCCCTCCCAGTTGACGGTAGCACTATTCATTGTTTGGAATTGTACACCTAAGATCTTTATTGGCCCTTGACACACCGATAGTCCACCCGGAGCAACATCACGCCCCTTCCAACTCCCTTCACTGTACATTTGCCAATGTTGAGCCTAGCTCCTGAGACCCTTCCAAAATCCTCAAAACCTCCAAAGCTCTCACCACACACTCGTCACTGTCCAGCAACAATGTTGTGTCATCAGTGTACTGTGAAAGTTTCACCCGTAGGTCCCCTCCCCCTGGAACCACGGTCACCCTCACACTGGCGTCTGCTCTGATGGCCTCTGCAGGGGAATGCAGGGGGGGTGCTGAAGCCCTTCAACACCTTCAGCATCTGGGTGCAGCAGAACCGGGAACATCTGGGTGCAGCAGAACCTGGAACTGTCGACAACCAGTCCAGAAACCTAGTGGGTCCAGCACATATCGTGCAGCAGAAACCACATCAGAAAAGCGACTGAAAAATTCCTTTAATGCCAAGTCTGTCATAAAAGGGTTGAACATATGGACAGAAATTATCCTAACGTTAGGTCTGTCCATATTTACCACCTCACACAAATTCAACGTGTGCTTGCTTGCCAATCTAGCACACCTTGCAGTGACAGCCTGATGAGTCTCAGCTGAAACAAATGAAACATCATACCCGGTTGCCTGCTGATGCCACTGAATACAAAAAACGTCCTCCACCGTCAGATTCAACTGGCCCTTGATGATTCTGGTGCAAAACAAATCCCTTGGCATCACTTCCCTGTCGCTGCTCCTCCACTGGAACCTCAAAGTCCTGCGCAGTCCCACCCGAGGAATTGTCCGGCCCTGGTTGGCGCCATGTTAGAAAAAGAAGAAAAAACAAAGCGCGCGCTTCTCAATTGTACAAGTGACAAGAACAGATTTTTTTTTTTTTTTTTATATTTTATTAGAAAAAATCAACAGTACAGTAACCATTATACTCCCAACACATGACTTGGCACTGTGTCCCCATTCGCATCCCCGCACCCCTGAAGTGAAACTGCCCATATGTCATGAAAGAAAAACAAACGACTCCAAAACAGAAAAACACAAGCAAAAGAAAGACACAATAAGAAAAACTGAAACATAACCTGTACCAGTGCACCATTATCTTTTATAGCAACCCAAAACCACCTTTCCACTTTTCTTTTGCAGCGTGATACCCCAACTTGTCCACATCCAACTTCATCCTTTCTGTCACCTCCCATTCGACCCCCTTAGCCACCCTCTCTGTAGTCCACTCCACTCCACTCCATTCCGTACGAGCTCCTGTCTTGCCAGCCATAGCCCCCTTTTGTATAGGCTCAGGAGCATCCACAAAATCCCCCACCCACTCCTAATGTGGGCTCCTACAAAACCCCTCTCCACCACCTGCCATGTCAGTGTAAGATCAGGCTTTGCCCTCCCCACCACCTTTTTTGCCTTAGCCCAGAGCTGTCTGGCAAAACTGCACTCCCACATAACATGGTACGCTGTCTCCCCAGCACCACACGATGGTCTCGGGCACAGAGGAGACCGGCCCAGACCGTGCCTGTGTATCTTGCCTCGCACCGGTAGCGTTCTGTGCAAGCAGGCCCAGTTCAGATCCTTCTGCCCATTACTCAGGCCTACTGCCTGAAGACCCACCCAAACTGATGACGGTACCCCCAACACCGGAGACGGGTTTACCTTCCCTCTAACCACCCTGTACAGGACCCTTTGCTGCTTCCATATGCCATCTTCCAGGGCCTTAGGGTGAGCCCTCAGCCACTTGGCAACCCAGGCATAGTGCCACGGTAGCTGCTCTGACCTCGGACTTACATTGGACCAGTTCAGTATCCCTCTGGCAGCGTATAAAAAGAAATATTTCATACCTAAACTAGCCGGATGCCCCACCTCTGAAGCCATGTCCTGAAGCAGAGACGCCACAAAAACGGTGTCAAGTTTCAGGGGGAGGTCCAGCACATCCCTGCCACCCTCAGCCAAGCCCGACATCATGCGGCCACGTGCCACCCACTCATACCTCCCTCCCCATAGGAAATCGAAAATTGTTCTCGCCAGGGGCCGTCTGATGGCGACCGGCAGAGGGAAAACATATGCCAGGTGGAGCACAGAGGAGAGCATGTCCGCCTTGAGCACAAGCACTTTACCCAGAAGTGTCAGCTTCCTGGCCTTCCACAATGCTAATCTGGACTTCAATCGCTGAAAACGCCCCTCCCAGTTGACGGTAGCACTATTCATTGGTTGGAATTGTACACCTAAGATCTTTATTGGCCCTTGACACACCGATAGTCCACCCGGAGCAACATCACGCCCCTTCCAACTCCCTTCACTGTACATTTGCCAATGTTGAGCCTAGCTCCTGAGACCCTTCCAAAATCCTCAAAACCTCCAAAGCTCTCACCACACACTCGTCACTGTCCAGCAACAATGTTGTGTCATCAGTGTACTGTGAAAGTTTCACCCGTAGGTCCCCTCCCCCTGGAACCAGGGTCACCCTCACACTGGCGTCTGCTCTGATGGCCTCTGCAGGGGAATGCAGGGGGGGTGCTGAAGCCCTTCAACACCTTCAGCATCTGGGTGCAGCAGAACCGGGAACATCTGGGTGCAGCAGAACCTGGAACTGTCGACAACCAGTCCAGAAACCTAGTGGGTCCCGCACATATCGTGCAGCAGAAACCACATCAGAAAAGCGACTGAAAAATTCCTTTAATGCCAAGTCTGTTATAAAAGGGTTGAACATATGGACAGAAATTATCCTAACGTTAGGTCTGTCCATATTTACCACCTCACACAAATTCAACGTGTGCTTGCTTGCCAATCTAGCACACCTTGCAGTGACAGCCTGATGAGTCTCAGCTGAAACAAATGAAACATCATACCCGGTTGCCTGCTGATGCCACTGAATACAAAAAACGTCCTCCACCGTCAGATTCAACTGGCCCTTGATGATTCTGGTGCAAAACAAATCCCTTGGCATCACTTCCCTGTCGCTGCTCCTCCACTGGAACCTCAAAGTCCTGCGCAGTCCCACCCGAGGAATTGTCCGGCCCTGGTTGGCGCCATGTTAGAAAAAGAAGAAAAAACACAGCGCGCACTTCTCAATTGTACAAGTGACAAGAACAGATTTTTTTTTTTTTTTTTATATTTTATTAGAAAAAATCAACAGTACAGTAACCATTATACTCCCAACACATGACTTGGCACTGTGTCCCCATTCGCATCCCCGCACCCCTGAAGTGAAACTGCCCATATGTCATGAAAGAAAAACAAACGACTCCAAAACAGAAAAACACAAGCAAAAGAAAGACACAATAAGAAAAACTGAAACATAACCTGTACCAGTGCACCATTATCTTTTATAGCAACCCAAAACCACCTTTCCACTTTTCTTTTGCAGCGTGATACCCCAACTTGTCCACATCCAACTTCATCCTTTCTGTCACCTCCCATTCGACCCCCTTAGCCACCCTCTCTGTAGTCCACTCCACTCCACTCCATTCCGTACGAGCTCCTGTCTTGCCAGCCATAGCCCCCTTTTGTATAGGCTCAGGAGCATCCACAAAATCCCCCACCCACTCCTAATGTGGGCTCCTACAAAACCCCTCTCCACCACCTGCCATGTCAGTGTAAGATCAGGCTTTGCCCTCCCCACCACCTTTTTTGCCTTAGCCCAGAGCTGTCTGGCAAAACTGCACTCCCACATAACATGGTACGCTGTCTCCCCAGCACCACACGATGGTCTCGGGCACAGAGGAGACCGGCCCAGACCGTGCCTGTGTATCTTGCCTCGCACCGGTAGCGTTCTGTGCAAGCAGGCCCAGTTCAGATCCTTCTGCCCATTACTCAGGCCTACTGCCTGAAGACCCACCCAAACTGATGACGGTACCCCCAACACCGGAGACGGGTTTACCTTCCCTCTAACCACCCTGTACAGGACCCTTTGCTGCTTCCATATGCCATCTTCCAGGGCCTTAGGGTGAGCCCTCAGCCACTTGGCAACCCAGGCATAGTGCCACGGTAGCTGCTCTGACCTCGGACTTACATTGGACCAGTTCAGTATCCCTCTGGCAGCGTATAAAAAGAAATATTTCATACCTAAACTAGCCGGATGCCCCACCTCTGAAGCCATGTCCTGAAGCAGAGACGCCACAAAAATGGTGTCAAGTTTCAGGGGGAGGTCCAGCACATCCCTGCCACCCTCAGCCAAGCCCGACATCATGCGGCCACGTGCCACCCACTCATACCTCCCTCCCCATAGGAAATCGAAAATTGTTCTCGCCAGGGGCCGTCTGATGGCGACCGGCAGAGGGAAAACATATGCCAGGTGGAGCACAGAGGAGAGCATGTCCGCCTTGAGCACAAGCACTTTACCCAGAAGTGTCCGCTTCCTGGCCTTCCACAATGCTAATCTGGACTTCAATGGCTGAAAACGCCCCTCCCAGTTGACTGTAGCACTATTCATTGTTTGGAATTGTACACCTAAGATCTTTATTGGCCCTTGACACACCGATAGTCCACCCGGAGCAACATCACGCCCCTTCCAACTCCCTTCACTGTACATTTGCCAATGTTGAGCCTAGCTCCTGAGACCCTTCCAAAATCCTCAAAACCTCCAAAGCTCTCACCACACACTCGTCACTGTCCAGCAACAATGTTGTGTCATCAGTGTACTGTGAAAGTTTCACCCGTAAGTCCCCTCCCCCTGGAACCAGGGTCACCCTCACACTGGCGTCTGCTCTGATGGCCTCTGCAGGGGAATGCAGGGGGGGTGCTGAAGCCCTTCCACACCTTCAGCATCTGGGTGCAGCAGAACCGGGAACATCTGGGTGCAGCAGAACCTGGAACTGTCGACAACCAGTTCAGAAACCTAGTGGGTCCCGCACATATCGTGCAGCAGAAACCACATCAGAAAAGCGACCGAAAAATTCCTTTAATGCCAAGTCTGTCATAAAAGGGTTGAACATATGGACAGAAATTATCCTAAAGTTAGGTCTGTCCATATTTACCACCTCACACAAATTCAACGGGTGCTTGCTTGCCAATCTAGCACACCTTGCAGTGACAGCCTGATGAGTCTCAGCTGAAACAAATGAAACATCATACCCGGTTGCCTGCTGATGCCACTGAATACAAAAAACGTCCTCCACCGTCAGATTCAACTGGCCCTTGATGATTCTGGTGCAAAACAAATCCCTTGGCATCACTTCCCTGTCGCTGCTCCTCCACTGGAACCTCAAAGTCCTGCGCAGTCCCACCCAAGGAATTGACCGGCCCTGGTTGGCAAACGCCATGTTAGAAAAAGAAGAAAAAACACAGCCCGCGCTTCTCAAATGTACAAGTGTCAAGAACAGATTTTTTTTTTTTTTTTTATATATTTTATTAGAAAAAAATCAACAGTACAGTAACCATTATACTCCCAACACATGACTTGGCACTGTGTCCCCATTCGCATCCCCGCACCCCTGAAGTGAAACTGCCAATATCTCATGAAAGAAAAACAAACGACTCCAAAACAGAAAAACACAAGCAAAAGAAAGACACAATAAGAAAAACTGAAACATAACCTGTACCAGTGCACCTTTATCTTTTATAGCAACCCAAAACCACCTTTCCACTTTTCTTTTGCAGCGTGATACCCCAACTTGTCCACATCCCACTTCATCCTTTCTGTCACCTCTAATTCGACCCCCTTAGCCACCCTCTCTGTACTCCACTCCACTCCACTTCATTCCGTACGAGCTCCTGTCTTGCCAGCCATAGCCCCCTTTTGTATAGGCTCAGGAGCAACCACAAAATCCCCCACCCAGTCCTAATGTGGGCTCCTACAAAACCCCTCTCCACAACCTGCCATGTCAGTGTAAGATCAGGCTTTGCCCTCCCCACCACCTTTTTTGCCTTAGCCCAGAGCTGTCTGGTAAAACTGCACTCCCACATAACATGGTACGCTGTCTCCCCAGCACCACACGATGGTCTCGGGCACAGAGGAGACCGGCCCAGACCGTGCCTGTGTATCTTGCCTCGCACCGGTAGCGTTCTGTGCAAGCAGGCCCAGTTCAGATCCTTCTGCCCATTACTCAGGCCTACTGCCTGAACACCCACCCAAACTGATGACGGTACCCCCAACAACGGAGACGGGTTTACCTTCCCTCTAACCACCCTGTACAGGACCCTTTGCTGCTTCCATATGCCATCTTCCAGGGCCTCAGGGTGAGCCCTCAGCCACTTGGCAACCCAGGCATAGTGCCACGGTAGCTGCTCTGACCTCGGACTTACATTGGACCAGTTCAGTATCCCTCTGGCAGCGTATAAAAAGAAATATTTTATACCTAAACTAGCCGGATGCCCCACCTCTGAAGCCATGTCCTGAAGCAGAGACGCCACAAAAATGGTGTCAAGTTTCAGGGGGAGGTCCGGCACATCCCTGCCACCCTCAGCCAAGCCCGACATCATGCGGCCACGTGCCACCCACTCATCCCTCCCTCCCCATAGGAAATCGAAAATTGTTCTCGCCAGGGGCCGTCTGATGGCGACCGGCAGAGGGAAAACATATGCCAGGTGGAGCACAGAGGAGAGCATGTCCGCCTTGAGCACAAGCACTTTACCCAGAAGTGTCAGCTTCCTGGCCTTCCACAATGCTAATCTGGACTTCAATGGCTGAAAACGCCCCTCCCAGTTGACGGTAGCACTATTCATTGGTTGGAATTGTACACCCAAGATCTTTATTGGCCCTTGACACACCGATAGTCCACCCGGAGCAACATCACGCCCCTTCCAACTCCCTTCACTGTACATTTGCCAATGTTGAGCCTAGCTCCTGAGACCCTTCCAAAATCCTCAAAACCTCCAAAGCTCTCACCACACACTCGTCACTGTCCAGCAACAATGTTGTGTCATCAGTGTACTGTGAAAGTTTCACCCGTAGGTCCCCTCCCCCTGGAACCAGGGTCACCCTCACACTGGCGTCTGCTCTGATGGCCTCTGCAGGGGAATGCAGGGGGGGTGCTGAAGCCCTTCCACACCTTCAGCATCTGGGTGCAGCAGAACCGGGAACATCTGGGTGCAGCAGAACCTGGAACTGTCGACAACCAGTCCAGAAACCTAGTGGGTCCCGGACATATCGTGCAGCAGAAACCACATCAGAAAAGCGACCGAAAAATTCCTTTAATGCCAAGTCTGTCATAAAAGGGTTGAACATATGGACATAAATTATCCTAAAGTTAGGTCTGTCCATATTTACCACCTCACACAAATTCAACGGGTGCTTGTTTGCCAATCTAGCACACCTTGCAGTGACAGCCTGATGAGTCTCAGCTGAAACAAATGAAACATCATACCCGGTTGCCTGCTGATGCCACTGAATACAAAAAACGTCCTCCACCGTCAGATTCAACTGGCCCTTGATGATTCTGGTGCAAAACAAATCCCTTGGCATCACTTCCCTGTCGCTGCTCCTCCACTGGAACCTCAAAGTCCTGCGCAGTCCCACCCAAGGACTTGACCGGCCCTGGTTGGCAAACGCCATGTTAGAAAAAGAAGAAAAAACACAGCCTGCGCTTCTCAAATGTACAAGTGTCAAGAACAAATTATTTTTTTTTTTTTTATATTTTATTAGAAAAAATCAACAGTACAGTAACCATTATACTCCCAACACATGACTTGGCACTGTGTCCCCATTCGCATCCCCGCACCCCTGAAGTGAAACTGCCAATATCTCATGAAAGAAAAACAAACGACTCCAAAACAGAAAAACACAAGCAAAAGAAAGACACAATAAGAAAAACTGAAACATAACCTGTACCAGTGCACCGTTATCTTTTATAGCAACCCAAAACCACCTTTCCACTTTTCTTTTGCAGCGTGATACCCCAACTTGTCCACATCCAACTTCATCCTTTCTGTCACCTCCCATTCGACCCCCTTAGCCACCCTCTCTGTAGTCCACTCCACTCCACTTCATTCCGTACGAGCTCCTGTCTTGCCAGCCATAGCCCCCTTTTGTATAGGCTCAGGAGCAACCACAAAATCCCCCACCCACTCCTAATGTGGGCTCCTACAAAACCCCTCTTCACCACCTGCCATGTCAGTGTAAGATCAGGCTTTGCCCTCCCCACCACCTTTTTTGCCTTAGCCCAGAGCTGTCTGGTAAAACTGCACTCCCACATAACATGGTACGCTGTCTCCCCAGCACCACACGATGGTCTCGGGCACAGAGGAGACCGGCCCAGACCGTGCCTGTGTATCTTGTCTCGCACCGGTAGCGTTCTGTGCAAGCAGGCCCAGTTCAGATCCTTCAGCCCATTAGTTTGGCCTACTGCCTGAACACCCACCGTAACTGATGACGGTACCCCCAACAACGGAGACGGGTTTACCTTCCCTCTAACCACCCTGTACAGGACCCTTTGCTGCTTCCATATGCCATCTTCCAGGGCCTTAGGGTGAGCCCTCAGCCACTTGGCAACCCAGGCATAGTGCCACGGTAGCTGCTCTGACCTCGGACCTACATTGGACCAGTTTAGTACCCTCTGGCAGCGTATAAAAAGAAATATTTCATACCTAAACTAGCCGGATGCCCCACCTCTGAAGCCATGTCCTGAAGCAGAGACGCCACAAAAACGGTGTCAAGTTTCAGGGGGAGGTCCGGCACATCCCTGCCACCCTCAGCCAAGCCCGACATCATGCGGCCACGTGCCACCCACTCATACCTCCCTCCCCATAGGAAATCGAAAATTGTTCTCGCCAGGGGCCGTCTGATGGCGACCGGCAGAGGGAAAACATATGCCAGGTGGAGCACAGAGGAGAGCATGTCCGCCTTGAGCACAAGCACTTTACCCAGAAGTGTCAGCTTATTGGCCTTCCACAATGCTAATCTGGACTTCAATCGCTGAAAACGCCCCTCCCAGTTGACGGTAGCACTATTCATTGTTTGGAATTGTACACCTAAGATCTTTATTGGCCCTTGACACACCGATAGTCCACCCGGAGCAACATCACGCCCCTTCCAACTCCCTTCACTGTACATTTGCCAATGTTGAGCCTAGCTCCTGAGACCCTTCCAAAATCCTCAAAACCTCCAAAGCTCTCACCACACACTCGTCACTGTCCAGCAACAATGTTGTGTCATCAGTGTACTGTGAAAGTTTCACCCGTAGGTCCCCTCCCCCTGGAACCAGGGTCACCCTCACACTGGCGTCTGCTCTGATGGCCTCTGCAGGGGAATGCAGGGGGGTGCTGAAGCCCTTCAACACCTTCAGCATCTGGGTGCAGCAGAACCGGGAACATCTGGGTGCAGCAGAACCTGGAACTGTCGACAACCGGTCCAGAAACCTAGTGGGTCCCGCACATATCGTGCAGCAGAAACCACATCAGAAAAGCAACCGAAAAATTCCTTTAATGCCAAGTCTGTCATAAAAGGGTTGAACATATGGACATAAATTATCCTAAAGTTAGGTCTGTCCATATTTACCACCTCACACAAATTCAACGGGTGCTTGTTTGCCAATCTAGCACACCTTGCAGTGACAGCCTGATGAGTCTCAGCTGAAAGAAATGAAACATCATACCCGGTTGCCTGCTGATGCCACTGAATACAAAAAACGTCCTCCACCGTCAGATTCAACTGGCCCTTGATGATTCTGGTGCAAAACAAATCCCTTGGCATCACTTCCCTGTCGCTGCTCCTCCACTGGAACCTCAAAGTCCTGCGCAGTCCCACCCAAGGAATTGTCCGGCCCTGGTTGGCAAACGCCATGTTAGAAAAAGAAGAAAAAACACAGCGCGCGCTTCTCAATTGTACAATTCACAAGAACAGATTTTTTTTTTATTTTTTTTTTATTTTTTATTAGAAAAAATCAACAGTACAGTAACCATTATACTCCCAACACATGACTTGGCACTGTGTCCCCATTCGCATCCCCGCACCCCTGAAGTGAAACTGCCCATATGTCATGAAAGAAAAACAAACGACTCCAAAACAGAAAAACACAAGCAAAAGAAAGACACAATAAGAAAAACTGAAACATAACCTGTACCAGTGCACCATTATCTTTTATAGCAACCCAAAACCACCTTTCCAATTTTCTTTTGCAGCGTGATACCCCAACCTGTCCACATCCAACTTCATCCTTTCTGTCACCTCCCATTCGACCCCCTTAGCCACCCTCTCTGTAGTCCACTCCACTCCACTCCATTCCGTACGAGCTCCTGTCTTGCCAGCCATAGCCCCCTTTTGTATAGGCTCAGGAGCAACCACAAAATCCCCCACCCACTCCTAATGTGGGCTCCTACAAAACCCCTCTCCACCACGTGCCATGTCAGTGTAAGATCAGGCTTTGCCCTCCCCACCACCTTTTTTGCCTTAGCCCAGAGCTGTCTGGCAAAACTGCACTCCCACATAACATGGTACGCTGTCTCCCCAGCACCACACGATGGTCTCGGGCACAGAGGAGACCGGCCCAGACCGTGCCTGTGTATCTTGCCTCGCACCGGTAGCGTTCTGTGCAAGCAGGCCCAGTTCAGATCCTTCTGCCCATTACTCAGGCCTACTGCCTGAAGACCCACCCAAACTGATGACGGTACCCCCAACACCGGAGACGGGTTTACCTTCCCTCTAACCACCCTGTACAGGACCCTTTGCTGCTTCCATATGCCATCTTCCAGGGCCTTAGGGTGAGCCCTCAGCCACTTGGCAACCCAGGCATAGTGCCACGGTAGCTGCTCTGACCTCGGACTTACATTGGACCAGTTCAGTATCCCTCTGGCAGCGTATAAAAAGAAATATTTCATACCTAAACTAGCCGGATGCCCCACCTCTGAAGCCATGTCCTGAAGCAGAGACGCCACAAAAATGGTGTCAAGTTTCAGGGGGAGGTCCAGCACATCCCTGCCACCCTCAGCCAAGCCCGACATCATGCGGCCACGTGCCACCCACTCATACCTCCCTCCCCATAGGAAATCGAAAATTGTTCTCGCCAGGGGCCGTCTGATGGCGACCGGCAGAGGGAAAACATATGCCAGGTGGAGCACAGAGGAGAGCATGTCCGCCTTGAGCACAAGCACTTTACCCAGAAGTGTCAGCTTCCTGGCCTTCCATAATGCTAATCTGGACTTCAATCGCTGAAAACGCCCCTCCCAGTTGACGGTAGCACTATTCATTGTTTGGAATTGTACACCTAAGATCTTTATTGGCCCTTGACACACCGATAGTCCACCCGGAGCAACATCACGCCCCTTCCAACTCCCTTCACTGTACATTTGCCAATGTTGAGCCTAGCTCCTGAGACCCTTCCAAAATCCTCAAAACCTCCAAAGCTCTCACCACACACTCGTCACTGTCCAGCAACAATGTTGTGTCATCAGTGTACTGTGAAAGTTTCACCCGTAGGTCCCCTCCCCCTGGAACCAGGGTCACCCTCACACTGGCGTCTGCTCTGATGGCCTCTGCAGGGGAATGCAGGGGGGGTGCTGAAGCCCTTCAACACCTTCAGCATCTGGGTGCAGCAGAACCGGGAACATCTGGGTGCAGCAGAACCTGGAACTGTCGACAACCAGTCCAGAAACCTAGTGGGTCCCGCACATATCGTGCAGCAGAAACCACATCAGAAAAGCGACTGAAAAATTCCTTTAATGCCAAGTCTGTCATAAAAGGGTTGAACATATGGACAGAAATTATCCTAACGTTAGGTCTGTCCATATTTACCACCTCACACAAATTCAACGTGTGCTTGCTTGCCAATCTAGCACACCTTGCAGTGACAGCCTGATGAGTCTCAGCTGAAACAAATGAAACATCATACCCGGTTGCCTGCTGATGCCACTGAATACAAAAAACGTCCTCCACCATCAGATTCAACTGGCCCTTGATGATTCTGGTGCAAAACAAATCCCTTGGCATCACTTCCCTGTCGCTGCTCCTCCACTGGAACCTCAAAGTCCTGCGCAGTCCCACCCGAGGAATTGTCCGGCCCTGGTTGGCGCCATGTTAGAAAAAGAAGAAAAAACAAAGCGCGCGCTTCTCAATTGTACAAGTGACAAGAACAGATTTTTTTTTTTTTTTTTATATTTTATTAGAAAAAATCAACAGTACAGTAACCATTATACTCCCAACACATGACTTGGCACTGTGTCCCCATTCGCATCCCCGCACCCCTGAAGTGAAACTGCCCATATGTCATGAAAGAAAAACAAACGACTCCAAAACAGAAAAACACAAGCAAAAGAAAGACACAATAAGAAAAACTGAAACATAACCTGTACCAGTGCACCATTATCTTTTATAGCAACCCAAAACCACCTTTCCACTTTTCTTTTGCAGCGTGATACCCCAACTTGTCCACATCCAACTTCATCCTTTCTGTCACCTCCCATTCGACCCCCTTAGCCACCCTCTCTGTAGTCCACTCCACTCCACTCCATTCCGTACGAGCTCCTGTCTTGCCAGCCATAGCCCCCTTTTGTATAGGCTCAGGAGCATCCACAAAATCCCCCACCCACTCCTAATGTGGGCTCCTACAAAACCCCTCTCCACCACCTGCCATGTCAGTGTAAGATCAGGCTTTGCCCTCCCCACCACCTTTTTTGCCTTAGCCCAGAGCTGTCTGGCAAAACTGCACTCCCACATAACATGGTACGCTGTCTCCCCAGCACCACACGATGGTCTCGGGCACAGAGGAGACCGGCCCAGACCGTGCCTGTGTATCTTGCCTCGCACCGGTAGCGTTCTGTGCAAGCAGGCCCAGTTCAGATCCTTCTGCCCATTACTCAGGCCTACTGCCTGAAGACCCACCCAAACTGATGACGGTACCCCCAACACCGGAGACGGGTTTACCTTCCCTCTAACCACCCTGTACAGGACCCTTTGCTGCTTCCATATGCCATCTTCCAGGGCCTTAGGGTGAGCCCTCAGCCACTTGGCAACCCAGGCATAGTGCCACGGTAGCTGCTCTGACCTCGGACTTACATTGGACCAGTTCAGTATCCCTCTGGCAGCGTATAAAAAGAAATATTTCATACCTAAACTAGCCGGATGCCCCACCTCTGAAGCCATGTCCTGAAGCAGAGACGCCACAAAAACGGTGTCAAGTTTCAGGGGGAGGTCCAGCACATCCCTGCCACCCTCAGCCAAGCCCGACATCATGCGGCCACGTGCCACCCACTCATACCTCCCTCCCCATAGGAAATCGAAAATTGTTCTCGCCAGGGGCCGTCTGATGGCGACCGGCAGAGGGAAAACATATGCCAGGTGGAGCACAGAGGAGAGCATGTCCGCCTTGAGCACAAGCACTTTACCCAGAAGTGTCAGCTTCCTGGCCTTCCACAATGCTAATCTGGACTTCAATCGCTGAAAACGCCCCTCCCAGTTGACGGTAGCACTATTCATTGTTTGGAATTGTACACCTAAGATCTTTATTGGCCCTTGACACACCGATAGTCCACCCGGAGCAACATCACGCCCCTTCCAACTCCCTTCACTGTACATTTGCCAATGTTGAGCCTAGCTCCTGAGACCCTTCCAAAATCCTCAAAACCTCCAAAGCTCTCACCACACACTCGTCACTGTCCAGCAACAATGTTGTGTCATCAGTGTACTGTGAAAGTTTCACCCGTAGGTCCCCTCCCCCTGGTACCAGGGTCACCCTCACACTGGCGTCTGCTCTGATGGCCTCTGCAGGGGAATGCAGGGGGGGTGCTGAAGCCCTTCAACACCTTCAGCATCTGGGTGCAGCAGAACCGGGAACATCTGGGTGCAGCAGAACCTGGAACTGTCGACAACCAGTCCAGAAACCTAGTGGGTCCCGCACATATCGTGCAGCAGAAACCACATCAGAAAAGCGACCAAAAAATTCCTTTAATGCCAAGTCTGTCATAAAAGGGTTGAACATATGGAGACAAATTATCCTAAAGTTAGGTCTGTCCATATTTACCACCTCACACAAATTTAACGGGTGCTTGTTTGCCAATCTAGCACACCTTGCAGTGACAGCCTGATGAGTCTCAGCTGAAACAAATTAAACATCATACCCGGTTTGCCTGCTGATGCCACTGAATACAAAAAACGTCCTCCACCGTCAGATTCAACTGGCCCTTGATGATTCTGGTGCAAAACAAATCCCTTGGCATCACTTCCCTGTCGCTGCTCCTCCACTGGAACCTCAAAGTCCTGCGCAGTCCCACCCAAGGAATTGTCCGGCCCAGGTTGGCGCCATGTTAGAAAAAGAAGAAAAAACACAGCGCGCGCTTCTCAATTGTACAAGTGACAAGAACAGATTTTTTATTTATTTATTTTTTATATTTTATTAGAAAAAATCAACAGTACAGTAACCATTATACTCCCAACACATGACTTGGCACTGTGTCCCCATTCGCATCCCCGCACCCCTGAAGTGAAACTGCCCATATGTCATGAAAGAAAAACAAACGACTCCAAAACAGAAAAACACAAGCAAAAGAAAGACACAATAAGAAAAACTGAAACATAACCTGTACCAGTGCACCATTATCTTTTATAGCAACCCAAAACCACCTTTCCACTTTTCTTTTGCAGCGTGATACCCCAACTTGTCCACATCCAACTTCATCCTTTCTGTCACCTCCCATTCGACCCCCTTAGCCACCCTCTCTGTAGTCCACTCCACTCCACTCCATTCCGTACGAGCTCCTGTCTTGCCAGCCATAGCCCCCTTTTGTATAGGCTCAGGAGCATCCACAAAATCCCCCACCCACTCCTAATGTGGGCTCCTACAAAACCCCTCTCCACCACCTGCCATGTCAGTGTAAGATCAGGCTTTGCCCTCCCCACCACCTTTTTTGCCTTAGCCCAGAGCTGTCTGGCAAAACTGCACTCCCACATAACATGGTACGCTGTCTCCCCAGCACCACACGATGGTCTCGGGCACAGAGGAGACCGGCCCAGACCGTGCCTGTGTATCTTGCCTCGCACCGGTAGCGTTCTGTGCAAGCAGGCCCAGTTCAGATCCTTCTGCCCATTACTCAGGCCTACTGCCTGAAGACCCACCCAAACTGATGACGGTACCCCCAACACCGGAGACGGGTTTACCTTCCCTCTAACCACCCTGTACAGGACCCTTTGCTGCTTCCATATGCCATCTTCCAGGGCCTTAGGGTGAGCCCTCAGCCACTTGGCAACCCATGCATAGTGCCACGGTAGCTGCTCTGACCTCGGACTTACATTGGACCAGTTCAGTATCCCTCTGGCAGCGTATAAAAAGAAATATTTCATACCTAAACTAGCCGGATGCCCCACCTCTGAAGCCATGTCCTGAAGCAGAGACGCCACAAAAATGGTGTCAAGTTTCAGGGGGAGGTCCAGCACATCCCTGCCACCCTCAGCCAAGCCCGACATCATGCGGCCACGTGCCACCCACTCATACCTCCCTCCCCATAGGAAATCGAAAATTGTTCTCGCCAGGGGCCGTCTGATGGCGACCGGCAGAGGGAAAACATATGCCAGGTGGAGCACAGAGGAGAGCATGTCCGCCTTGAGCACAAGCACTTTACCCAGAAGTGTCAGCTTCCTGGCCTTCCACAATGCTAATCTGGACTTCAATGGCTGAAAACGCCCCTCCCAGTTGACGGTAGCACTATTCATTGTTTGGAATTGTACACCTAAGATCTTTATTGGCCCTTGACACACCGATAGTCCACCCGGAGCAACATCACGCCCCTTCCAACTCCCTTCACTGTACATTTGCCAATGTTGAGCCTAGCTCCTGAGACCCTTCCAAAATCCTCAAAACCTCCAAAGCTCTCACCACACACTCGTCACTGTCCAGCAACAATGTTGTGTCATCAGTGTACTGTGAAAGTTTCACCCGTAAGTCCCCTCCCCCTGGAACCAGGGTCACCCTCACACTGGCGTCTGCTCTGATGGCCTCTGCAGGGGAATGCAGGGGGGGTGCTGAAGCCCTTCCACACCTTCAGCATCTGGGTGCAGCAGAACCGGGAACATCTGGGTGCAGCAGAACCTGGAACTGTCGACAACCAGTCCAGAAACCTAGTGGGTCCCGGACATATCGTGCAGCAGAAACCACATCAGAAAAGCGACCGAAAAATTCCTTTAATGCCAAGTCTGTCATAAAAGGGTTGAACATATGGACAGAAATTATCCTAAAGTTAGGTCTGTCCATATTTACCACCTCACACAAATTCAACGGGTGCTTGTTTGCCAATCTAGCACACCTTGCAGTGACAGCCTGATGAGTCTCAGCTGAAACAAATGAAACATCATACCCGGTTGCCTGCTGATGCCACTGAATACAAAAAACGTCCTCCACCGTCAGATTCAACTGGCCCTTGATGATTCTGGTGCAAAACAAATCCCTTGGCATCACTTCCCTGTCGCTGCTCCTCCACTGGAACCTCAAAGTCCTGCGCAGTCCCACCCAAGGACTTGACCGGCCCTGGTTGGCAAACGCCATGTTAGAAAAAGAAGAAAAAACACAGCCCGCGCTTCTCAAATGTACAAGTGTCAAGAACAAATTTTTTTTTTTTTTTTTATATTTTATTAGAAAAAATCAACAGTACAGTAACCATTATACTCCCAACACATGACTTGGCACTGTGTCCCCATTCGCATCCCCGCACCCCTGAAGTGAAACTGCCAATATCTCATGAAAGAAAAACAAACGACTCCAAAACAGAAAAACACAAGCAAAAGAAAGACACAATAAGAAAAACTGAAACATAACCTGTACCAGTGCACCATTATCTTTTATAGCAACCCAAAACCACCTTTCCACTTTTCTTTTGCAGCGTGATACCCCAACTTGTCCACATCCAACTTCATCCTTTCTGTCACCTCCCATTCGACCCCCTTAGCCACCCTCTCTGTAGTCCACTCCACTCCACTTCATTCCGTACGAGCTCCTGTCTTGCCAGCCATAGCCCCCTTTTGTATAGGCTCAGGAGCAACCACAAAATCCCCCACCCACTCCTAATGTGGGCTCCTACAAAACCCCTCTTCACCACCTGCCATGTCAGTGTAAGATCAGGCTTTGCCCTCCCCACCACCTTTTTTGCCTTGGCCCAGAGCTGTCTGGTAAAACTGCACTCCCATATAACATGGTACGCTGTCTCCCCAGCACCACACGATGGTCTCGGGCACAGAGGAGACCGGCCCAGACCGTGCCTGTGTATCTTGTCTCGCACCGGTAGCGTTCTGTGCAAGCAGGCCCAGTTCAGATCCTTCAGCCCATTAGTTTGGCCTACTGCCTGAACACCCACCGTAACTGATGACGGTACCCCCAACAACGGAGACGGGTTTACCTTCCCTCTAACCACCCTGTACAGGACCCTTTGCTGCTTCCATATGCCATCTTCCAGGGCCTTAGGGTGAGCCCTCAGCCACTTGGCAACCCAGGCATAGTGCCACGGTAGCTGCTCTGACCTCGGACCTACATTGGACCAGTTTAGTACCCTCTGGCAGCGTATAAAAAGAAATATTTCATACCTAAACTAGCCGGATGCCCCACCTCTGAAGCCATGTCCTGAAGCAGAGACGCCACAAAAACGGTGTCAAGTTTCAGGGGGAGGTCCGGCACATCCCTGCCACCCTCAGCCAAGCCCGACATCATGCGGCCACGTGCCACCCACTCATACCTCCCTCCCCATAGGAAATCGAAAATTGTTCTCGCCAGGGGCCGTCTGATGGCGACCGGCAGAGGGAAAACATATGCCAGGTGGAGCACAGAGGAGAGCATGTCCGCCTATAGCACAAGCACTTTACCCAGAAGTGTCAGCTTATTGGCCTTCCACAATGCTAATCTGGACTTCAATCGCTGAAAACGCCCCTCCCAGTTGACGGTAGCACTATTCATTGTTTGGAATTGTACACCTAAGATCTTTATTGGCCCTTGACACACCGATAGTCCACCCGGAGCAACATCACGCCCCTTCCAACTCCCTTCACTGTACATTTGCCAATGTTGAGCCTAGCTCCTGAGACCCTTCCAAAATCCTCAAAACCTCCAAAGCTCTCACCACACACTCGTCACTGTCCAGCAACAATGTTGTGTCATCAGTGTACTGTGAAAGTTTCACCCGTAGGTCCCCTCCCCCTGGAACCAGGGTCACCCTCACACTGGCGTCTGCTCTGATGGCCTCTGCAGGGGAATGCAGGGGGGTGCTGAAGCCCTTCAACACCTTCAGCATCTGGGTGCAGCAGAACCGGGAACATCTGGGTGCAGCAGAACCTGGAACTGTCGACAACCGGTCCAGAAACCTAGTGGGTCCCGCACATATCGTGCAGCAGAAACCACATCAGAAAAGCAACCGAAAAATTCCTTTAATGCCAAGTCTGTCATAAAAGGGTTGAACATATGGACATAAATTATCCTAAAGTTAGGTCTGTCCATATTTACCACCTCACACAAATTCAACGGGTGCTTGTTTGCCAATCTAGCACACCTTGCAGTGACAGCCTGATGAGTCTCAGCTGAAAGAAATGAAACATCATACCCGGTTGCCTGCTGATGCCACTGAATACAAAAAACGTCCTCCACCGTCAGATTCAACTGGCCCTTGATGATTCTGGTGCAAAACAAATCCCTTGGCATCACTTCCCTGTCGCTGCTCCTCCACTGGAACCTCAAAGTCCTGCGCAGTCCCACCCAAGGAATTGTCCGGCCCTGGTTGGCAAACGCCATGTTAGAAAAAGAAGAAAAAACACAGCGCGCGCTTCTCAATTGTACAATTCACAAGAACAGATTTTTTTTTTATTTTTTTTTTATTTTTTATTAGAAAAAATCAACAGTACAGTAACCATTATACTCCCAACACATGACTTGGCACTGTGTCCCCATTCGCATCCCCGCACCCCTGAAGTGAAACTGCCCATATGTCATGAAAGAAAAACAAACGACTCCAAAACAGAAAAACACAAGCAAAAGAAAGACACAATAAGAAAAACTGAAACATAACCTGTACCAGTGCACCATTATCTTTTATAGCAACCCAAAACCACCTTTCCAATTTTCTTTTGCAGCGTGATACCCCAACCTGTCCACATCCAACTTCATCCTTTCTGTCACCTCCCATTCGACCCCCTTAGCCACCCTCTCTGTAGTCCACTCCACTCCACTCCATTCCGTACGAGCTCCTGTCTTGCCAGCCATAGCCCCCTTTTGTATAGGCTCAGGAGCAACCACAAAATCCCCCACCCACTCCTAATGTGGGCTCCTACAAAACCCCTCTCCACCACCTGCCATGTCAGTGTAAGATCAGGCTTTGCCCTCCCCACCACCTTTTTTGCCTTAGCCCAGAGCTGTCTGGCAAAACTGCACTCCCACATAACATGGTACGCTGTCTCCCCAGCACCACACGATGGTCTCGGGCACAGAGGAGACCGGCCCAGACCGTGCCTGTGTATCTTGCCTCGCACCGGTAGCGTTCTGTGCAAGCAGGCCCAGTTCAGATCCTTCTGCCCATTACTCAGGCCTACTGCCTGAAGACCCACCCAAACTGATGACGGTACCCCCAACACCGGAGACGGGTTTACCTTCCCTCTAACCACCCTGTACAGGACCCTTTGCTGCTTCCATATGCCATCTTCCAGGGCCTTAGGGTGAGCCCTCAGCCACTTGGCAACCCAGGCATAGTGCCACGGTAGCTGCTCTGACCTCGGACTTACATTGGACCAGTTCAGTATCCCTCTGGCAGCGTATAAAAAGAAATATTTCATACCTAAACTAGCCGGATGCCCCACCTCTGAAGCCATGTCCTGAAGCAGAGACGCCACAAAAATGGTGTCAAGTTTCAGGGGGAGGTCCAGCACATCCCTGCCACCCTCAGCCAAGCCCGACATCATGCGGCCACGTGCCACCCACTCATACCTCCCTCCCCATAGGAAATCGAAAATTGTTCTCGCCAGGGGCCGTCTGATGGCGACCGGCAGAGGGAAAACATATGCCAGGTGGAGCACAGAGGAGAGCATGTCCGCCTTGAGCACAAGCACTTTACCCAGAAGTGTCAGCTTCCTGGCCTTCCACAATGCTAATCTGGACTTCAATCGCTGAAAACGCCCCTCCCAGTTGACGGTAGCACTATTCATTGTTTGGAATTGTACACCTAAGATCTTTATTGGCCCTTGACACACCGATAGTCCACCCGGAGCAACATCACGCCCCTTCCAACTCCCTTCACTGTACATTTGCCAATGTTGAGCCTAGCTCCTGAGACCCTTCCAAAATCCTCAAAACCTCCAAAGCTCTCACCACACACTCGTCACTGTCCAGCAACAATGTTGTGTCATCAGTGTACTGTGAAAGTTTCACCCGTAGGTCCCCTCCCCCTGGAACCAGGGTCACCCTCACACTGGCGTCTGCTCTGATGGCCTCTGCAGGGGAATGCAGGGGGGGTGCTGAAGCCCTTCAACACCTTCAGCATCTGGGTGCAGCAGAACCGGGAACATCTGGGTGCAGCAGAACCTGGAACTGTCGACAACCAGTCCAGAAACCTAGTGGGTCCCGCACATATCGTGCAGCAGAAACCACATCAGAAAAGCGACTGAAAAATTCCTTTAATGCCAAGTCTGTCATAAAAGGGTTGAACATATGGACAGAAATTATCCTAACGTTAGGTCTGTCCATATTTACCACCTCACACAAATTCAACGTGTGCTTGCTTGCCAATCTAGCACACCTTGCAGTGACAGCCTGATGAGTCTCAGCTGAAACAAATGAAACATCATACCCGGTTGCCTGCTGATGCCACTGAATACAAAAAACGTCCTCCACCGTCAGATTCAACTGGCCCTTGATGATTCTGGTGCAAAACAAATCCCTTGGCATCACTTCCCTGTCGCTGCTCCTCCACTGGAACCTCAAAGTCCTGCGCAGTCCCACCCGAGGAATTGTCCGGCCCTGGTTGGCGCCATGTTAGAAAAAGAAGAAAAAACAAAGCGCGCGCTTCTCAATTGTACAAGTGACAAGAACAGATTTTTTTTTTTTTTTTATATTTTATTAGAAAAAATCAACAGTACAGTAACCATTATACTCCCAACACATGACTTGGCACTGTGTCCCCATTCGCATCCCCGCACCCCTGAAGTGAAACTGCCCATATGTCATGAAAGAAAAACAAACGACTCCAAAACAGAAAAACACAAGCAAAAGAAAGACACAATAAGAAAAACTGAAACATAACCTGTACCAGTGCACCATTATCTTTTATAGCAACCCAAAACCACCTTTCCACTTTTCTTTTGCAGCGTGATACCCCAACTTGTCCACATCCAACTTCATCGTTTCTGTCACCTCCCATTCGACCCCCTTAGCCACCCTCTCTGTAGTCCACTCCACTCCACTCCATTCCGTACGAGCTCCTGTCTTGCCAGCCATAGCCCCCTTTTGTATAGGCTCAGGAGCATCCACAAAATCCCCCACCCACTCCTAATGTGGGCTCCTACAAAACCCCTCTCCACCACCTGCCATGTCAGTGTAAGATCAGGCTTTGCCCTCCCCACCACCTTTTTTGCCTTAGCCCAGAGCTGTCTGGCAAAACTGCACTCCCACATAACATGGTACGCTGTCTCCCCAGCACCACACGATGGTCTCGGGCACAGAGGAGACCGGCCCAGACCGTGCCTGTGTATCTTGCCTCGCACCGGTAGCGTTCTGTGCAAGCAGGCCCAGTTCAGATCCTTCTGCCCATTACTCAGGCCTACTGCCTGAAGACCCACCCAAACTGATGACGGTACCCCCAACACCGGAGACGGGTTTACCTTCCCTCTAACCACCCTGTACAGGACCCTTTGCTGCTTCCATATGCCATCTTCCAGGGCCTTAGGGTGAGCCCTCAGCCACTTGGCAACCCAGGCATAGTGCCACGGTAGCTGCTCTGACCTCGGACTTACATTGGACCAGTTCAGTATCCCTCTGGCAGCGTATAAAAAGAAATATTTCATACCTAAACTAGCCGGATGCCCCACCTCTGAAGCCATGTCCTGAAGCAGAGACGCCACAAAAACGGTGTCAAGTTTCAGGGGGAGGTCCAGCACATCCCTGCCACCCTCAGCCAAGCCCGACATCATGCGGCCACGTGCCACCCACTCATACCTCCCTCCCCATAGGAAATCGAAAATTGTTCTCGCCAGGGGCCGTCTGATGGCGACCGGCAGAGGGAAAACATATGCCAGGTGGAGCACAGAGGAGAGCATGTCCGCCTTGAGCACAAGCACTTTACCCAGAAGTGTCAGCTTATTGGCCTTCCACAATGCTAATCTGGACTTCAATCGCTGAAAACGCCCCTCCCAGTTGACGGTAGCACTATTCATTGTTTGGAATTGTACACCTAAGATCTTTATTGGCCCTTGACACACCGATAGTCCACCCGGAGCAACATCACGCCCCTTCCAACTCCCTTCACTGTACATTTGCCAATGTTGAGCCTAGCTCCTGAGACCCTTCCAAAATCCTCAAAACCTCCAAAGCTCTCACCACACACTCGTCACTGTCCAGCAACAATGTTGTGTCATCAGTGTACTGTGAAAGTTTCACCCGTAGGTCCCCTCCCCCTGGAACCAGGGTCACCCTCACACTGGCGTCTGCTCTGATGGCCTCTGCAGGGGAATGCAGGGGGGTGCTGAAGCCCTTCAACACCTTCAGCATCTGGGTGCAGCAGAACCGGGAACATCTGGGTGCAGCAGAACCTGGAACTGTCGACAACCGGTCCAGAAACCTAGTGGGTCCCGCACATATCGTGCAGCAGAAACCACATCAGAAAAGCAACCGAAAAATTCCTTTAATGCCAAGTCTGTCATAAAAGGGTTGAACATATGGACATAAATTATCCTAAAGTTAGGTCTGTCCATATTTACCACCTCACACAAATTCAACGGGTGCTTGTTTGCCAATCTAGCACACCTTGCAGTGACAGCCTGATGAGTCTCAGCTGAAAGAAATGAAACATCATACCCGGTTGCCTGCTGATGCCACTGAATACAAAAAACGTCCTCCACCGTCAGATTCAACTGGCCCTTGATGATTCTGGTGCAAAACAAATCCCTTGGCATCACTTCCCTGTCGCTGCTCCTCCACTGGAACCTCAAAGTCCTGCGCAGTCCCACCCAAGGAATTGTCCGGCCCTGGTTGGCAAACGCCATGTTAGAAAAAGAAGAAAAAACACAGCGCGCGCTTCTCAATTGTACAATTCACAAGAACAGATTTTTTTTTTATTTTTTTTTTATTTTTTATTAGAAAAAATCAACAGTACAGTAACCATTATACTCCCAACACATGACTTGGCACTGTGTCCCCATTCGCATCCCCGCACCCCTGAAGTGAAACTGCCCATATGTCATGAAAGAAAAACAAACGACTCCAAAACAGAAAAACACAAGCAAAAGAAAGACACAATAAGAAAAACTGAAACATAACCTGTACCAGTGCACCATTATCTTTTATAGCAACCCAAAACCACCTTTCCACTTTTCTTTTGCAGCGTGATACCCCAACCTGTCCACATCCAACTTCATCCTTTCTGTCACCTCCCATTCGACCCCCTTAGCCACCCTCTCTGTAGTCCACTCCACTCCACTCCATTCCGTACGAGCTCCTGTCTTGCCAGCCATAGCCCCCTTTTGTATAGGCTCAGGAGCAACCACAAAATCCCCCACCCACTCCTAATGTGGGCTCCTACAAAACCCCTCTCCACCACCTGCCATGTCAGTGTAAGATCAGGCTTTGCCCTCCCCACCACCTTTTTTGCCTTAGCCCAGAGCTGTCTGGCAAAACTGCACTCCCACATAACATGGTACGCTGTCTCCCCAGCACCACACGATGGTCTCGGGCACAGAGGAGACCGGCCCAGACCGTGCCTGTGTATCTTGCCTCGCACCGGTAGCGTTCTGTGCAAGCAGGCCCAGTTCAGATCCTTCTGCCCATTACTCAGGCCTACTGCCTGAAGACCCACCCAAACTGATGACGGTACCCCCAACACCGGAGACGGGTTTACCTTCCCTCTAACCACCCTGTACAGGACCCTTTGCTGCTTCCATATGCCATCTTCCAGGGCCTTAGGGTGAGCCCTCAGCCACTTGGCAACCCAGGCATAGTGCCACGGTAGCTGCTCTGACCTCGGACTTACATTGGACCAGTTCAGTATCCCTCTGGCAGCGTATAAAAAGAAATATTTCATACCTAAACTAGCCGGATGCCCCACCTCTGAAGCCATGTCCTGAAGCAGAGACGCCACAAAAATGGTGTCAAGTTTCAGGGGGAGGTCCAGCACATCCCTGCCACCCTCAGCCAAGCCCGACATCATGCGGCCACGTGCCACCCACTCATACCTCCCTCCCCATAGGAAATCGAAAATTGTTCTCGCCAGGGGCCGTCTGATGGCGACCGGCAGAGGGAAAACATATGCCAGGTGGAGCACAGAGGAGAGCATGTCCGCCTTGAGCACAAGCACTTTACCCAGAAGTGTCAGCTTCCTGGCCTTCCACAATGCTAATCTGGACTTCAATCGCTGAAAACGCCCCTCCCAGTTGACGGTAGCACTATTCATTGTTTGGAATTGTACACCTAAGATCTTTATTGGCCCTTGACACACCGATAGTCCACCCGGAGCAACATCACGCCCCTTCCAACTCCCTTCACTGTACATTTGCCAATGTTGAGCCTAGCTCCTGAGACCCTTCCAAAATCCTCAAAACCTCCAAAGCTCTCACCACACACTCGTCACTGTCCAGCAACAATGTTGTGTCATCAGTGTACTGTGAAAGTTTCACCCGTAGGTCCCCTCCCCCTGGAACCAGGGTCACCCTCACACTGGCGTCTGCTCTGATGGCCTCTGCAGGGGAATGCAGGGGGGGTGCTGAAGCCCTTCAACACCTTCAGCATCTGGGTGCAGCAGAACCGGGAACATCTGGGTGCAGCAGAACCTGGAACTGTCGACAACCAGTCCAGAAACCTAGTGGGTCCCGCACATATCGTGCAGCAGAAACCACATCAGAAAAGCGACTGAAAAATTCCTTTAATGCCAAGTCTGTCATAAAAGGGTTGAACATATGGACAGAAATTATCCTAACGTTAGGTCTGTCCATATTTACCACCTCACACAAATTCAACGTGTGCTTGCTTGCCAATCTAGCACACCTTGCAGTGACAGCCTGATGAGTCTCAGCTGAAACAAATGAAACATCATACCCGGTTGCCTGCTGATGCCACTGAATACAAAAAACGTCCTCCACCGTCAGATTCAACTGGCCCTTGATGATTCTGGTGCAAAACAAATCCCTTGGCATCACTTCCCTGTCGCTGCTCCTCCACTGGAACCTCAAAGTCCTGCGCAGTCCCACCCGAGGAATTGTCCGGCCCTGGTTGGCGCCATGTTAGAAAAAGAAGAAAAAACAAAGCGCGCGCTTCTCAATTGTACAAGTGACAAGAACAGATTTTTTTTTTTTTTTTATATTTTATTAGAAAAAATCAACAGTACAGTAACCATTATACTCCCAACACATGACTTGGCACTGTGTCCCCATTCGCATCCCCGCACCCCTGAAGTGAAACTGCCCATATGTCATGAAAGAAAAACAAACGACTCCAAAACAGAAAAACACAAGCAAAAGAAAGACACAATAAGAAAAACTGAAACATAACCTGTACCAGTGCACCATTATCTTTTACAGCAACCCAAAACCACCTTTCCACTTTTCTTTTGCAGCGTGATACCCCAACTTGTCCACATCCAACTTCATCCTTTCTGTCACCTCCCATTCGACCCCCTTAGCCACCCTCTCTGTAGTCCACTCCACTCCACTCCATTCCGTACGAGCTCCTGTCTTGCCAGCCATAGCCCCCTTTTGTATAGGCTCAGGAGCATCCACAAAATCCCCCACCCACTCCTAATGTGGGCTCCTACAAAACCCCTCTCCACCACCTGCCATGTCAGTGTAAGATCAGGCTTTGCCCTCCCCACCACCTTTTTTGCCTTAGCCCAGAGCTGTCTGGCAAAACTGCACTCCCACATAACATGGTACGCTGTCTCCCCAGCACCACACGATGGTCTCGGGCACAGAGGAGACCGGCCCAGACCGTGCCTGTGTATCTTGCCTCGCACCGGTAGCGTTCTGTGCAAGCAGGCCCAGTTCAGATCCTTCTGCCCATTACTCAGGCCTACTGCCTGAAGACCCACCCAAACTGATGACGGTACCCCCAACACCGGAGACGGGTTTACCTTCCCTCTAACCACCCTGTACAGGACCCTTTGCTGCTTCCATATGCCATCTTCCAGGGCCTTAGGGTGAGCCCTCAGCCACTTGGCAACCCAGGCATAGTGCCACGGTAGCTGCTCTGACCTCGGACTTACATTGGACCAGTTCAGTATCCCTCTGGCAGCGTATAAAAAGAAATATTTCATACCTAAACTAGCCGGATGCCCCACCTCTGAAGCCATGTCCTGAAGCAGAGACGCCACAAAAACGGTGTCAAGTTTCAGGGGGAGGTCCAGCACATCCCTGCCACCCTCAGCCAAGCCCGACATCATGCGGCCACGTGCCACCCACTCATACCTCCCTCCCCATAGGAAATCGAAAATTGTTCTCGCCAGGGGCCGTCTGATGGCGACCGGCAGAGGGAAAACATATGCCAGGTGGAGCACAGAGGAGAGCATGTCCGCCTTGAGCACAAGCACTTTACCCAGAAGTGTCAGCTTCCTGGCCTTCCACAATGCTAATCTGGACTTCAATCGCTGAAAACGCCCCTCCCAGTTGACGGTAGCACTATTCATTGTTTGGAATTGTACACCTAAGATCTTTATTGGCCCTTGACACACCGATAGTCCACCCGGAGCAACATCACGCCCCTTCCAACTCCCTTCACTGTACATTTGCCAATGTTGAGCCTAGCTCCTGAGACCCTTCCAAAATCCTCAAAACCTCCAAAGCTCTCACCACACACTCGTCACTGTCCAGCAACAATGTTGTGTCATCAGTGTACTGTGAAAGTTTCACCCGTAGGTCCCCTCCCCCTGGTACCAGGGTCACCCTCACACTGGCGTCTGCTCTGATGGCCTCTGCAGGGGAATGCAGGGGGGGTGCTGAAGCCCTTCAACACCTTCAGCATCTGGGTGCAGCAGAACCGGGAACATCTGGGTGCAGCAGAACCTGGAACTGTCGACAACCAGTCCAGAAACCTAGTGGGTCCCGCACATATCGTGCAGCAGAAACCACATCAGAAAAGCGACCAAAAAATTCCTTTAATGCCAAGTCTGTCATAAAAGGGTTGAACATATGGAGACAAATTATCCTAAAGTTAGGTCTGTCCATATTTACCACCTCACACAAATTTAACGGGTGCTTGTTTGCCAATCTAGCACACCTTGCAGTGACAGCCTGATGAGTCTCAGCTGAAACAAATTAAACATCATACCCGGTTTGCCTGCTGATGCCACTGAATACAAAAAACGTCCTCCACCGTCAGATTCAACTGGCCCTTGATGATTCTGGTGCAAAACAAATCCCTTGGCATCACTTCCCTGTCGCTGCTCCTCCACTGGAACCTCAAAGTCCTGCGCAGTCCCACCCAAGGAATTGTCCGGCCCAGGTTGGCGCCATGTTAGAAAAAGAAGAAAAAACACAGCGCGCGCTTCTCAATTGTACAAGTGACAAGAACAGATTTTTTATTTATTTATTTTTTATATTTTATTAGAAAAAATCAACAGTACAGTAACCATTATACTCCCAACACATGACTTGGCACTGTGTCCCCATTCGCATCCCCGCACCCCTGAAGTGAAACTGCCCATATGTCATGAAAGAAAAACAAACGACTCCAAAACAGAAAAACACAAGCAAAAGAAAGACACAATAAGAAAAACTGAAACATAACCTGTACCAGTGCACCATTATCTTTTATAGCAACCCAAAACCACCTTTCCACTTTTCTTTTGCAGCGTGATACCCCAACTTGTCCACATCCAACTTCATCCTTTCTGTCACCTCCCATTCGACCCCCTTAGCCACCCTCTCTGTAGTCCACTCCACTCCACTCCATTCCGTACGAGCTCCTGTCTTGCCAGCCATAGCCCCCTTTTGTATAGGCTCAGGAGCATCCACAAAATCCCCCACCCACTCCTAATGTGGGCTCCTACAAAACCCCTCTCCACCACCTGCCATGTCAGTGTAAGATCAGGCTTTGCCCTCCCCACCACCTTTTTTGCCTTAGCCCAGAGCTGTCTGGCAAAACTGCACTCCCACATAACATGGTACGCTGTCTCCCCAGCACCACACGATGGTCTCGGGCACAGAGGAGACCGGCCCAGACCGTGCCTGTGTATCTTGCCTCGCACCGGTAGCGTTCTGTGCAAGCAGGCCCAGTTCAGATCCTTCTGCCCATTACTCAGGCCTACTGCCTGAAGACCCACCCAAACTGATGACGGTACCCCCAACACCGGAGACGGGTTTACCTTCCCTCTAACCACCCTGTACAGGACCCTTTGCTGCTTCCATATGCCATCTTCCAGGGCCTTAGGGTGAGCCCTCAGCCACTTGGCAACCCATGCATAGTGCCACGGTAGCTGCTCTGACCTCGGACTTACATTGGACCAGTTCAGTATCCCTCTGGCAGCGTATAAAAAGAAATATTTCATACCTAAACTAGCCGGATGCCCCACCTCTGAAGCCATGTCCTGAAGCAGAGACGCCACAAAAATGGTGTCAAGTTTCAGGGGGAGGTCCAGCACATCCCTGCCACCCTCAGCCAAGCCCGACATCATGCGGCCACGTGCCACCCACTCATACCTCCCTCCCCATAGGAAATCGAAAATTGTTCTCGCCAGGGGCCGTCTGATGGCGACCGGCAGAGGGAAAACATATGCCAGGTGGAGCACAGAGGAGAGCATGTCCGCCTTGAGCACAAGCACTTTACCCAGAAGTGTCAGCTTCCTGGCCTTCCACAATGCTAATCTGGACTTCAATGGCTGAAAACGCCCCTCCCAGTTGACGGTAGCACTATTCATTGTTTGGAATTGTACACCTAAGATCTTTATTGGCCCTTGACACACCGATAGTCCACCCGGAGCAACATCACGCCCCTTCCAACTCCCTTCACTGTACATTTGCCAATGTTGAGCCTAGCTCCTGAGACCCTTCCAAAATCCTCAAAACCTCCAAAGCTCTCACCACACACTCGTCACTGTCCAGCAACAATGTTGTGTCATCAGTGTACTGTGAAAGTTTCACCCGTAAGTCCCCTCCCCCTGGAACCAGGGTCACCCTCACACTGGCGTCTGCTCTGATGGCCTCTGCAGGGGAATGCAGGGGGGGTGCTGAAGCCCTTCCACACCTTCAGCATCTGGGTGCAGCAGAACCGGGAACATCTGGGTGCAGCAGAACCTGGAACTGTCGACAACCAGTCCAGAAACCTAGTGGGTCCCGGACATATCGTGCAGCAGAAACCACATCAGAAAAGCGACCGAAAAATTCCTTTAATGCCAAGTCTGTCATAAAAGGGTTGAACATATGGACAGAAATTATCCTAAAGTTAGGTCTGTCCATATTTACCACCTCACACAAATTCAACGGGTGCTTGTTTGCCAATCTAGCACACCTTGCAGTGACAGCCTGATGAGTCTCAGCTGAAACAAATGAAACATCATACCCGGTTGCCTGCTGATGCCACTGAATACAAAAAACGTCCTCCACCGTCAGATTCAACTGGCCCTTGATGATTCTGGTGCAAAACAAATCCCTTGGCATCACTTCCCTGTCGCTGCTCCTCCACTGGAACCTCAAAGTCCTGCGCAGTCCCACCCAAGGACTTGACCGGCCCTGGTTGGCAAACGCCATGTTAGAAAAAGAAGAAAAAACACAGCCCGCGCTTCTCAAATGTACAAGTGTCAAGAACAAATTTTTTTTTTTTTTTTTATATTTTATTAGAAAAAATCAACAGTACAGTAACCATTATACTCCCAACACATGACTTGGCACTGTGTCCCCATTCGCATCCCCGCACCCCTGAAGTGAAACTGCCAATATCTCATGAAAGAAAAACA
The DNA here is from genome assembly GCF_033026475.1 of Channa argus. Taxonomy (NCBI): domain Eukaryota; kingdom Metazoa; phylum Chordata; class Actinopteri; order Anabantiformes; family Channidae; genus Channa; species Channa argus. Next base: position 187,447 of record NW_027125237.1, on the reverse strand, counting down.
AACGACTCCAAAACAGAAAAACACAAGCAAAAGAAAGACACAATAAGAAAAACTGAAACATAACCTGTACCAGTGCACCATTATCTTTTATAGCAACCCAAAACCACCTTTCCACTTTTCTTTTGCAGCGTGATACCCCAACTTGTCCACATCCAACTTCATCCTTTCTGTCACCTCCCATTCGACCCCCTTAGCCACCCTCTCTGTAGTCCACTCCACTCCACTTCATTCCGTACGAGCTCCTGTCTTGCCAGCCATAGCCCCCTTTTGTATAGGCTCAGGAGCAACCACAAAATCCCCCACCCACTCCTAATGTGGGCTCCTACAAAACCCCTCTTCACCACCTGCCATGTCAGTGTAAGATCAGGCTTTGCCCTCCCCACCACCTTTTTTGCCTTGGCCCAGAGCTGTCTGGTAAAACTGCACTCCCATATAACATGGTACGCTGTCTCCCCAGCACCACACGATGGTCTCGGGCACAGAGGAGACCGGCCCAGACCGTGCCTGTGTATCTTGTCTCGCACCGGTAGCGTTCTGTGCAAGCAGGCCCAGTTCAGATCCTTCAGCCCATTAGTTTGGCCTACTGCCTGAACACCCACCGTAACTGATGACGGTACCCCCAACAACGGAGACGGGTTTACCTTCCCTCTAACCACCCTGTACAGGACCCTTTGCTGCTTCCATATGCCATCTTCCAGGGCCTTAGGGTGAGCCCTCAGCCACTTGGCAACCCAGGCATAGTGCCACGGTAGCTGCTCTGACCTCGGACCTACATTGGACCAGTTTAGTACCCTCTGGCAGCGTATAAAAAGAAATATTTCATACCTAAACTAGCCGGATGCCCCACCTCTGAAGCCATGTCCTGAAGCAGAGACGCCACAAAAACGGTGTCAAGTTTCAGGGGGAGGTCCGGCACATCCCTGCCACCCTCAGCCAAGCCCGACATCATGCGGCCACGTGCCACCCACTCATACCTCCCTCCCCATAGGAAATCGAAAATTGTTCTCGCCAGGGGCCGTCTGATGGCGACCGGCAGAGGGAAAACATATGCCAGGTGGAGCACAGAGGAGAGCATGTCCGCCTATAGCACAAGCACTTTACCCAGAAGTGTCAGCTTATTGGCCTTCCACAATGCTAATCTGGACTTCAATCGCTGAAAACGCCCCTCCCAGTTGACGGTAGCACTATTCATTGTTTGGAATTGTACACCTAAGATCTTTATTGGCCCTTGACACACCGATAGTCCACCCGGAGCAACATCACGCCCCTTCCAACTCCCTTCACTGTACATTTGCCAATGTTGAGCCTAGCTCCTGAGACCCTTCCAAAATCCTCAAAACCTCCAAAGCTCTCACCACACACTCGTCACTGTCCAGCAACAATGTTGTGTCATCAGTGTACTGTGAAAGTTTCACCCGTAGGTCCCCTCCCCCTGGAACCAGGGTCACCCTCACACTGGCGTCTGCTCTGATGGCCTCTGCAGGGGAATGCAGGGGGGTGCTGAAGCCCTTCAACACCTTCAGCATCTGGGTGCAGCAGAACCGGGAACATCTGGGTGCAGCAGAACCTGGAACTGTCGACAACCGGTCCAGAAACCTAGTGGGTCCCGCACATATCGTGCAGCAGAAACCACATCAGAAAAGCAACCGAAAAATTCCTTTAATGCCAAGTCTGTCATAAAAGGGTTGAACATATGGACATAAATTATCCTAAAGTTAGGTCTGTCCATATTTACCACCTCACACAAATTCAACGGGTGCTTGTTTGCCAATCTAGCACACCTTGCAGTGACAGCCTGATGAGTCTCAGCTGAAAGAAATGAAACATCATACCCGGTTGCCTGCTGATGCCACTGAATACAAAAAACGTCCTCCACCGTCAGATTCAACTGGCCCTTGATGATTCTGGTGCAAAACAAATCCCTTGGCATCACTTCCCTGTCGCTGCTCCTCCACTGGAACCTCAAAGTCCTGCGCAGTCCCACCCAAGGAATTGTCCGGCCCTGGTTGGCAAACGCCATGTTAGAAAAAGAAGAAAAAACACAGCGCGCGCTTCTCAATTGTACAATTCACAAGAACAGATTTTTTTTTTATTTTTTTTTTATTTTTTATTAGAAAAAATCAACAGTACAGTAACCATTATACTCCCAACACATGACTTGGCACTGTGTCCCCATTCGCATCCCCGCACCCCTGAAGTGAAACTGCCCATATGTCATGAAAGAAAAACAAACGACTCCAAAACAGAAAAACACAAGCAAAAGAAAGACACAATAAGAAAAACTGAAACATAACCTGTACCAGTGCACCATTATCTTTTATAGCAACCCAAAACCACCTTTCCAATTTTCTTTTGCAGCGTGATACCCCAACCTGTCCACATCCAACTTCATCCTTTCTGTCACCTCCCATTCGACCCCCTTAGCCACCCTCTCTGTAGTCCACTCCACTCCACTCCATTCCGTACGAGCTCCTGTCTTGCCAGCCATAGCCCCCTTTTGTATAGGCTCAGGAGCAACCACAAAATCCCCCACCCACTCCTAATGTGGGCTCCTACAAAACCCCTCTCCACCACCTGCCATGTCAGTGTAAGATCAGGCTTTGCCCTCCCCACCACCTTTTTTGCCTTAGCCCAGAGCTGTCTGGCAAAACTGCACTCCCACATAACATGGTACGCTGTCTCCCCAGCACCACACGATGGTCTCGGGCACAGAGGAGACCGGCCCAGACCGTGCCTGTGTATCTTGCCTCGCACCGGTAGCGTTCTGTGCAAGCAGGCCCAGTTCAGATCCTTCTGCCCATTACTCAGGCCTACTGCCTGAAGACCCACCCAAACTGATGACGGTACCCCCAACACCGGAGACGGGTTTACCTTCCCTCTAACCACCCTGTACAGGACCCTTTGCTGCTTCCATATGCCATCTTCCAGGGCCTTAGGGTGAGCCCTCAGCCACTTGGCAACCCAGGCATAGTGCCACGGTAGCTGCTCTGACCTCGGACTTACATTGGACCAGTTCAGTATCCCTCTGGCAGCGTATAAAAAGAAATATTTCATACCTAAACTAGCCGGATGCCCCACCTCTGAAGCCATGTCCTGAAGCAGAGACGCCACAAAAATGGTGTCAAGTTTCAGGGGGAGGTCCAGCACATCCCTGCCACCCTCAGCCAAGCCCGACATCATGCGGCCACGTGCCACCCACTCATACCTCCCTCCCCATAGGAAATCGAAAATTGTTCTCGCCAGGGGCCGTCTGATGGCGACCGGCAGAGGGAAAACATATGCCAGGTGGAGCACAGAGGAGAGCATGTCCGCCTTGAGCACAAGCACTTTACCCAGAAGTGTCAGCTTCCTGGCCTTCCACAATGCTAATCTGGACTTCAATCGCTGAAAACGCCCCTCCCAGTTGACGGTAGCACTATTCATTGTTTGGAATTGTACACCTAAGATCTTTATTGGCCCTTGACACACCGATAGTCCACCCGGAGCAACATCACGCCCCTTCCAACTCCCTTCACTGTACATTTGCCAATGTTGAGCCTAGCTCCTGAGACCCTTCCAAAATCCTCAAAACCTCCAAAGCTCTCACCACACACTCGTCACTGTCCAGCAACAATGTTGTGTCATCAGTGTACTGTGAAAGTTTCACCCGTAGGTCCCCTCCCCCTGGAACCAGGGTCACCCTCACACTGGCGTCTGCTCTGATGGCCTCTGCAGGGGAATGCAGGGGGGGTGCTGAAGCCCTTCAACACCTTCAGCATCTGGGTGCAGCAGAACCGGGAACATCTGGGTGCAGCAGAACCTGGAACTGTCGACAACCAGTCCAGAAACCTAGTGGGTCCCGCACATATCGTGCAGCAGAAACCACATCAGAAAAGCGACTGAAAAATTCCTTTAATGCCAAGTCTGTCATAAAAGGGTTGAACATATGGACAGAAATTATCCTAACGTTAGGTCTGTCCATATTTACCACCTCACACAAATTCAACGTGTGCTTGCTTGCCAATCTAGCACACCTTGCAGTGACAGCCTGATGAGTCTCAGCTGAAACAAATGAAACATCATACCCGGTTGCCTGCTGATGCCACTGAATACAAAAAACGTCCTCCACCGTCAGATTCAACTGGCCCTTGATGATTCTGGTGCAAAACAAATCCCTTGGCATCACTTCCCTGTCGCTGCTCCTCCACTGGAACCTCAAAGTCCTGCGCAGTCCCACCCGAGGAATTGTCCGGCCCTGGTTGGCGCCATGTTAGAAAAAGAAGAAAAAACAAAGCGCGCGCTTCTCAATTGTACAAGTGACAAGAACAGATTTTTTTTTTTTTTTTATATTTTATTAGAAAAAATCAACAGTACAGTAACCATTATACTCCCAACACATGACTTGGCACTGTGTCCCCATTCGCATCCCCGCACCCCTGAAGTGAAACTGCCCATATGTCATGAAAGAAAAACAAACGACTCCAAAACAGAAAAACACAAGCAAAAGAAAGACACAATAAGAAAAACTGAAACATAACCTGTACCAGTGCACCATTATCTTTTATAGCAACCCAAAACCACCTTTCCACTTTTCTTTTGCAGCGTGATACCCCAACTTGTCCACATCCAACTTCATCGTTTCTGTCACCTCCCATTCGACCCCCTTAGCCACCCTCTCTGTAGTCCACTCCACTCCACTCCATTCCGTACGAGCTCCTGTCTTGCCAGCCATAGCCCCCTTTTGTATAGGCTCAGGAGCATCCACAAAATCCCCCACCCACTCCTAATGTGGGCTCCTACAAAACCCCTCTCCACCACCTGCCATGTCAGTGTAAGATCAGGCTTTGCCCTCCCCACCACCTTTTTTGCCTTAGCCCAGAGCTGTCTGGCAAAACTGCACTCCCACATAACATGGTACGCTGTCTCCCCAGCACCACACGATGGTCTCGGGCACAGAGGAGACCGGCCCAGACCGTGCCTGTGTATCTTGCCTCGCACCGGTAGCGTTCTGTGCAAGCAGGCCCAGTTCAGATCCTTCTGCCCATTACTCAGGCCTACTGCCTGAAGACCCACCCAAACTGATGACGGTACCCCCAACACCGGAGACGGGTTTACCTTCCCTCTAACCACCCTGTACAGGACCCTTTGCTGCTTCCATATGCCATCTTCCAGGGCCTTAGGGTGAGCCCTCAGCCACTTGGCAACCCAGGCATAGTGCCACGGTAGCTGCTCTGACCTCGGACTTACATTGGACCAGTTCAGTATCCCTCTGGCAGCGTATAAAAAGAAATATTTCATACCTAAACTAGCCGGATGCCCCACCTCTGAAGCCATGTCCTGAAGCAGAGACGCCACAAAAACGGTGTCAAGTTTCAGGGGGAGGTCCAGCACATCCCTGCCACCCTCAGCCAAGCCCGACATCATGCGGCCACGTGCCACCCACTCATACCTCCCTCCCCATAGGAAATCGAAAATTGTTCTCGCCAGGGGCCGTCTGATGGCGACCGGCAGAGGGAAAACATATGCCAGGTGGAGCACAGAGGAGAGCATGTCCGCCTTGAGCACAAGCACTTTACCCAGAAGTGTCAGCTTATTGGCCTTCCACAATGCTAATCTGGACTTCAATCGCTGAAAACGCCCCTCCCAGTTGACGGTAGCACTATTCATTGTTTGGAATTGTACACCTAAGATCTTTATTGGCCCTTGACACACCGATAGTCCACCCGGAGCAACATCACGCCCCTTCCAACTCCCTTCACTGTACATTTGCCAATGTTGAGCCTAGCTCCTGAGACCCTTCCAAAATCCTCAAAACCTCCAAAGCTCTCACCACACACTCGTCACTGTCCAGCAACAATGTTGTGTCATCAGTGTACTGTGAAAGTTTCACCCGTAGGTCCCCTCCCCCTGGAACCAGGGTCACCCTCACACTGGCGTCTGCTCTGATGGCCTCTGCAGGGGAATGCAGGGGGGTGCTGAAGCCCTTCAACACCTTCAGCATCTGGGTGCAGCAGAACCGGGAACATCTGGGTGCAGCAGAACCTGGAACTGTCGACAACCGGTCCAGAAACCTAGTGGGTCCCGCACATATCGTGCAGCAGAAACCACATCAGAAAAGCAACCGAAAAATTCCTTTAATGCCAAGTCTGTCATAAAAGGGTTGAACATATGGACATAAATTATCCTAAAGTTAGGTCTGTCCATATTTACCACCTCACACAAATTCAACGGGTGCTTGTTTGCCAATCTAGCACACCTTGCAGTGACAGCCTGATGAGTCTCAGCTGAAAGAAATGAAACATCATACCCGGTTGCCTGCTGATGCCACTGAATACAAAAAACGTCCTCCACCGTCAGATTCAACTGGCCCTTGATGATTCTGGTGCAAAACAAATCCCTTGGCATCACTTCCCTGTCGCTGCTCCTCCACTGGAACCTCAAAGTCCTGCGCAGTCCCACCCAAGGAATTGTCCGGCCCTGGTTGGCAAACGCCATGTTAGAAAAAGAAGAAAAAACACAGCGCGCGCTTCTCAATTGTACAATTCACAAGAACAGATTTTTTTTTTATTTTTTTTTTATTTTTTATTAGAAAAAATCAACAGTACAGTAACCATTATACTCCCAACACATGACTTGGCACTGTGTCCCCATTCGCATCCCCGCACCCCTGAAGTGAAACTGCCCATATGTCATGAAAGAAAAACAAACGACTCCAAAACAGAAAAACACAAGCAAAAGAAAGACACAATAAGAAAAACTGAAACATAACCTGTACCAGTGCACCATTATCTTTTATAGCAACCCAAAACCACCTTTCCACTTTTCTTTTGCAGCGTGATACCCCAACCTGTCCACATCCAACTTCATCCTTTCTGTCACCTCCCATTCGACCCCCTTAGCCACCCTCTCTGTAGTCCACTCCACTCCACTCCATTCCGTACGAGCTCCTGTCTTGCCAGCCATAGCCCCCTTTTGTATAGGCTCAGGAGCAACCACAAAATCCCCCACCCACTCCTAATGTGGGCTCCTACAAAACCCCTCTCCACCACCTGCCATGTCAGTGTAAGATCAGGCTTTGCCCTCCCCACCACCTTTTTTGCCTTAGCCCAGAGCTGTCTGGCAAAACTGCACTCCCACATAACATGGTACGCTGTCTCCCCAGCACCACACGATGGTCTCGGGCACAGAGGAGACCGGCCCAGACCGTGCCTGTGTATCTTGCCTCGCACCGGTAGCGTTCTGTGCAAGCAGGCCCAGTTCAGATCCTTCTGCCCATTACTCAGGCCTACTGCCTGAAGACCCACCCAAACTGATGACGGTACCCCCAACACCGGAGACGGGTTTACCTTCCCTCTAACCACCCTGTACAGGACCCTTTGCTGCTTCCATATGCCATCTTCCAGGGCCTTAGGGTGAGCCCTCAGCCACTTGGCAACCCAGGCATAGTGCCACGGTAGCTGCTCTGACCTCGGACTTACATTGGACCAGTTCAGTATCCCTCTGGCAGCGTATAAAAAGAAATATTTCATACCTAAACTAGCCGGATGCCCCACCTCTGAAGCCATGTCCTGAAGCAGAGACGCCACAAAAATGGTGTCAAGTTTCAGGGGGAGGTCCAGCACATCCCTGCCACCCTCAGCCAAGCCCGACATCATGCGGCCACGTGCCACCCACTCATACCTCCCTCCCCATAGGAAATCGAAAATTGTTCTCGCCAGGGGCCGTCTGATGGCGACCGGCAGAGGGAAAACATATGCCAGGTGGAGCACAGAGGAGAGCATGTCCGCCTTGAGCACAAGCACTTTACCCAGAAGTGTCAGCTTCCTGGCCTTCCACAATGCTAATCTGGACTTCAATCGCTGAAAACGCCCCTCCCAGTTGACGGTAGCACTATTCATTGTTTGGAATTGTACACCTAAGATCTTTATTGGCCCTTGACACACCGATAGTCCACCCGGAGCAACATCACGCCCCTTCCAACTCCCTTCACTGTACATTTGCCAATGTTGAGCCTAGCTCCTGAGACCCTTCCAAAATCCTCAAAACCTCCAAAGCTCTCACCACACACTCGTCACTGTCCAGCAACAATGTTGTGTCATCAGTGTACTGTGAAAGTTTCACCCGTAGGTCCCCTCCCCCTGGAACCAGGGTCACCCTCACACTGGCGTCTGCTCTGATGGCCTCTGCAGGGGAATGCAGGGGGGGTGCTGAAGCCCTTCAACACCTTCAGCATCTGGGTGCAGCAGAACCGGGAACATCTGGGTGCAGCAGAACCTGGAACTGTCGACAACCAGTCCAGAAACCTAGTGGGTCCCGCACATATCGTGCAGCAGAAACCACATCAGAAAAGCGACTGAAAAATTCCTTTAATGCCAAGTCTGTCATAAAAGGGTTGAACATATGGACAGAAATTATCCTAACGTTAGGTCTGTCCATATTTACCACCTCACACAAATTCAACGTGTGCTTGCTTGCCAATCTAGCACACCTTGCAGTGACAGCCTGATGAGTCTCAGCTGAAACAAATGAAACATCATACCCGGTTGCCTGCTGATGCCACTGAATACAAAAAACGTCCTCCACCGTCAGATTCAACTGGCCCTTGATGATTCTGGTGCAAAACAAATCCCTTGGCATCACTTCCCTGTCGCTGCTCCTCCACTGGAACCTCAAAGTCCTGCGCAGTCCCACCCGAGGAATTGTCCGGCCCTGGTTGGCGCCATGTTAGAAAAAGAAGAAAAAACAAAGCGCGCGCTTCTCAATTGTACAAGTGACAAGAACAGATTTTTTTTTTTTTTTTATATTTTATTAGAAAAAATCAACAGTACAGTAACCATTATACTCCCAACACATGACTTGGCACTGTGTCCCCATTCGCATCCCCGCACCCCTGAAGTGAAACTGCCCATATGTCATGAAAGAAAAACAAACGACTCCAAAACAGAAAAACACAAGCAAAAGAAAGACACAATAAGAAAAACTGAAACATAACCTGTACCAGTGCACCATTATCTTTTACAGCAACCCAAAACCACCTTTCCACTTTTCTTTTGCAGCGTGATACCCCAACTTGTCCACATCCAACTTCATCCTTTCTGTCACCTCCCATTCGACCCCCTTAGCCACCCTCTCTGTAGTCCACTCCACTCCACTCCATTCCGTACGAGCTCCTGTCTTGCCAGCCATAGCCCCCTTTTGTATAGGCTCAGGAGCATCCACAAAATCCCCCACCCACTCCTAATGTGGGCTCCTACAAAACCCCTCTCCACCACCTGCCATGTCAGTGTAAGATCAGGCTTTGCCCTCCCCACCACCTTTTTTGCCTTAGCCCAGAGCTGTCTGGCAAAACTGCACTCCCACATAACATGGTACGCTGTCTCCCCAGCACCACACGATGGTCTCGGGCACAGAGGAGACCGGCCCAGACCGTGCCTGTGTATCTTGCCTCGCACCGGTAGCGTTCTGTGCAAGCAGGCCCAGTTCAGATCCTTCTGCCCATTACTCAGGCCTACTGCCTGAAGACCCACCCAAACTGATGACGGTACCCCCAACACCGGAGACGGGTTTACCTTCCCTCTAACCACCCTGTACAGGACCCTTTGCTGCTTCCATATGCCATCTTCCAGGGCCTTAGGGTGAGCCCTCAGCCACTTGGCAACCCAGGCATAGTGCCACGGTAGCTGCTCTGACCTCGGACTTACATTGGACCAGTTCAGTATCCCTCTGGCAGCGTATAAAAAGAAATATTTCATACCTAAACTAGCCGGATGCCCCACCTCTGAAGCCATGTCCTGAAGCAGAGACGCCACAAAAATGGTGTCAAGTTTCAGGGGGAGGTCCAGCACATCCCTGCCACCCTCAGCCAAGCCCGACATCATGCGGCCACGTGCCACCCACTCATACCTCCCTCCCCATAGGAAATCGAAAATTGTTCTCGCCAGGGGCCGTCTGATGGCGACCGGCAGAGGGAAAACATATGCCAGGTGGAGCACAGAGGAGAGCATGTCCGCCTTGAGCACAAGCACTTTACCCAGAAGTGTCAGCTTCCTGGCCTTCCACAATGCTAATCTGGACTTCAATGGCTGAAAACGCCCCTCCTAGTTGACGGTAGCACTATTCATTGTTTGGAATTGTACACCTAAGATCTTTATTGGCCCTTGACACACCGATAGTCCACCCGGAGCAACATCACGCCCCTTCCAACTCCCTTCACTGTACATTTGCCAATGTTGAGCCTAGCTCCTGAGACCCTTCCAAAATCCTCAAAACCTCCAAAGCTCTCACCACACACTCGTCACTGTCCAGCAACAATGTTGTGTCATCAGTGTACTGTGAAAGTTTCACCCGTAGGTCCCCTCCCCCTGGAACCAGGGTCACCCTCACACTGGCGTCTGCTCTGATGGCCTCTGCAGGGGAATGCAGGGGGGTGCTGAAGCCCTTCAACACCTTCAGCATCTGGGTGCAGCAGAACCGGGAACATCTGGGTGCAGCAGAACCTGGAACTGTCGACAACCGGTCCAGAAACCTAGTGGGTCCCGCACATATCGTGCAGCAGAAACCACATCAGAAAAGCAACCGAAAAATTCCTTTAATGCCAAGTCTGTCATAAAAGGGTTGAACATATGGACATAAATTATCCTAAAGTTAGGTCTGTCCATATTTACCACCTCACACAAATTCAACGGGTGCTTGTTTGCCAATCTAGCACACCTTGCAGTGACAGCCTGATGAGTCTCAGCTGAAACAAATGAAACATCATACCCGGTTGCCTGCTGATGCCACTGAATACAAAAAACGTCCTCCACCGTCAGATTCAACTGGCCCTTGATGATTCTGGTGCAAAACAAATCCCTTGGCATCACTTCCCTGTCGCTGCTCCTCCACTGGAACCTCAAAGTCCTGCGCAGTCCCACCCAAGGAATTGTCCGGCCCTGGTTGGCAAACGCCATGTTAGAAAAAGAAGAAAAAACACAGCGCGCGCTTCTCAATTGTACAATTCACAAGAACAGATTTTTTTTTAATTTTTTTTTTATTTTTTATTAGAAAAAATCAACAGTACAGTAACCATTATACTCCCAACACATGACTTGGCACTGTGTCCCCATTCGCATCCCCGCACCCCTGAAGTGAAACTGCCCATATGTCATGAAAGAAAAACAAACGACTCCAAAACAGAAAAACACAGGCAAAAGAAAGACACAATAAGAAAAACTGAAACATAACCTGTACCAGTGCACCATTATCTTTTATAGCAACCCAAAACCACCTTTCCAATTTTCTTTTGCAGCGTGATACCCCAACTTGTCCACATCCAACTTCATCCTTTCTGTCACCTCCCATTCGACCCCCTTAGCCACCCTCTCTGTAGTCCACTCCACTCCACTCCATTCCGTACGAGCTCCTGTCTTGCCAGCCATAGCCCCCTTTTGTATAGGCTCAGGAGCAACCACAAAATCCCCCACCCACTCCTAATGTGGGCTCCTACAAAACCCCTCTCCACCACCTGCCATGTCAGTGTAAGATCAGGCTTTGCCCTCCCCACCACCTTTTTTGCCTTAGCCCAGAGCTGTCTGGCAAAACTGCACTCCCACATAACATGGTACGCTGTCTCCCCAGCACCACACGATGGTCTCGGGCACAGAGGAGACCGGCCCAGACCGTGCCTGTGTATCTTGCCTCGCACCGGTAGCGTTCTGTGCAAGCAGGCCCAGTTCAGATCCTTCTGCCCATTACTCAGGCCTACTGCCTGAAGACCCACCCAAACTGATGACGGTACCCCCAACACCGGAGACGGGTTTACCTTCCCTCTAACCACCCTGTACAGGACCCTTTGCTGCTTCCATATGCCATCTTCCAGGGCCTTAGGGTGAGCCCTCAGCCACTTGGCAACCCAGGCATAGTGCCACGGTAGCTGCTCTGACCTCGGACTTACATTGGACCAGTTCAGTATCCCTCTGGCAGCGTATAAAAAGAAATATTTCATACCTAAACTAGCCGGATGCCCCACCTCTGAAGCCATGTCCTGAAGCAGAGACGCCACAAAAATGGTGTCAAGTTTCAGGGGGAGGTCCAGCACATCCCTGCCACCCTCAGCCAAGCCCGACATCATGCGGCCACGTGCCACCCACTCATACCTCCCTCCCCATAGGAAATCGAAAATTGTTCTCGCCAGGGGCCGTCTGATGGCGACCGGCAGAGGGAAAACATATGCCAGGTGGAGCACAGAGGAGAGCATGTCCGCCTTGAGCACAAGCACTTTACCCAGAAGTGTCAGCTTCCTGGCCTTCCACAATGCTAATCTGGACTTCAATCGCTGAAAACGCCCCTCCCAGTTGACGGTAGCACTATTCATTGTTTGGAATTGTACACCTAAGATCTTTATTGGCCCTTGACACACCGATAGTCCACCCGGAGCAACATCACGCCCCTTCCAACTCCCTTCACTGTACATTTGCCAATGTTGAGCCTAGCTCCTGAGACCCTTCCAAAATCCTCAAAACCTCCAAAGCTCTCACCACACACTCGTCACTGTCCAGCAACAATGTTGTGTCATCAGTGTACTGTGAAAGTTTCACCCGTAGGTCCCCTCCCCCTGGAACCAGGGTCACCCTCACACTGGCGTCTGCTCTGATGGCCTCTGCAGGGGAATGCAGGGGGGGTGCTGAAGCCCTTCAACACCTTCAGCATCTGGGTGCAGCAGAACCGGGAACATCTGGGTGCAGCAGAACCTGGAACTGTCGACAACCAGTCCAGAAACCTAGTGGGTCCCGCACATATCGTGCAGCAGAAACCACATCAGAAAAGCGACTGAAAAATTCCTTTAATGCCAAGTCTGTCATAAAAGGGTTGAACATATGGACAGAAATTATCCTAACGTTAGGTCTGTCCATATTTACCACCTCACACAAATTCAACGTGTGCTTGCTTGCCAATCTAGCACACCTTGCAGTGACAGCCTGATGAGTCTCAGCTGAAACAAATGAAACATCATACCCGGTTGCCTGCTGATGCCACTGAATACAAAAAACGTCCTCCACCGTCAGATTCAACTGGCCCTTGATGATTCTGGTGCAAAACAAATCCCTTGGCATCACTTCCCTGTCGCTGCTCCTCCACTGGAACCTCAAAGTCCTGCGCAGTCCCACCCGAGGAATTGTCCGGCCCTGGTTGGCGCCATGTTAGAAAAAGAAGAAAAAACAAAGCGCGCGCTTCTCAATTGTACAAGTGACAAGAACAGATTTTTTTTTTTTTTTTTATATTTTATTAGAAAAAATCAACAGTACAGTAACCATTATACTCCCAACACATGACTTGGCACTGTGTCCCCATTCGCATCCCCGCACCCCTGAAGTGAAACTGCCCATATGTCATGAAAGAAAAACAAACGACTCCAAAACAGAAAAACACAAGCAAAAGAAAGACACAATAAGAAAAACTGAAACATAACCTGTACCAGTGCACCATTATCTTTTATAGCAACCCAAAACCACCTTTCCACTTTTCTTTTGCAGCGTGATACCCCAACTTGTCCACATCCAACTTCATCCTTTCTGTCACCTCCCATTCGACCCCCTTAGCCACCCTCTCTGTAGTCCACTCCACTCCACTCCATTCCGTACGAGCTCCTGTCTTGCCAGCCATAGCCCCCTTTTGTATAGGCTCAGGAGCATCCACAAAATCCCCCACCCACTCCTAATGTGGGCTCCTACAAAACCCCTCTCCACCACCTGCCATGTCAGTGTAAGATCAGGCTTTGCCCTCCCCACCACCTTTTTTGCCTTAGCCCAGAGCTGTCTGGCAAAACTGCACTCCCACATAACATGGTACGCTGTCTCCCCAGCACCACACGATGGTCTCGGGCACAGAGGAGACCGGCCCAGACCGTGCCTGTGTATCTTGCCTCGCACCGGTAGCGTTCTGTGCAAGCAGGCCCAGTTCAGATCCTTCTGCCCATTACTCAGGCCTACTGCCTGAAGACCCACCCAAACTGATGACGGTACCCCCAACACCGGAGACGGGTTTACCTTCCCTCTAACCACCCTGTACAGGACCCTTTGCTGCTTCCATATGCCATCTTCCAGGGCCTTAGGGTGAGCCCTCAGCCACTTGGCAACCCAGGCATAGTGCCACGGTAGCTGCTCTGACCTCGGACTTACATTGGACCAGTTCAGTATCCCTCTGGCAGCGTATAAAAAGAAATATTTCATACCTAAACTAGCCGGATGCCCCACCTCTGAAGCCATGTCCTGAAGCAGAGACGCCACAAAAATGGTGTCAAGTTTCAGGGGGAGGTCCAGCACATCCCTGCCACCCTCAGCCAAGCCCGACATCATGCGGCCACGTGCCACCCACTCATACCTCCCTCCCCATAGGAAATCGAAAATTGTTCTCGCCAGGGGCCGTCTGATGGCGACCGGCAGAGGGAAAACATATGCAAAGTGGAGCACAGAGGAGAGCATGTCCGCCTTGAGCACAAGCACTTTACCCAGAAGTGTCAGCTTCCTGGCCTTCCACAATGCTAATCTGGACTTCAATGGCTGAAAACGCCCCTCCCAGTTGACTGTAGCACTATTCATTGTTTGGAATTGTACACCTAAGATCTTTATTGGCCCTTGACACACCGATAGTCCACCCGGAGCAACATCACGCCCCTTCCAACTCCCTTCACTGTACATTTGCCAATGTTGAGCCTAGCTCCTGAGACCCTTCCAAAATCCTCAAAACCTCCAAAGCTCTCACCACACACTCGTCACTGTCCAGCAACAATGTTGTGTCATCAGTGTACTGTGAAAGTTTCACCCGTAGGTCCCCTCCCCCTGGAACCAGGGTCACCCTCACACTGGCGTCTGCTCTGATGGCCTCTGCAGGGGAATGCAGGGGGGGTGCTGAAGCCCTTCCACACCTTCAGCATCTGGGTGCAGCAGAACCGGGAACATCTGGGTGCAGCAGAACCTGGAACTGTCGACAACCAGTCCAGAAACCTAGTGGGTCCCGGACATATCGTGCAGCAGAAACCACATCAGAAAAGCGACCGAAAAATTCCTTTAATGCCAAGTCTGTCATAAAAGGGTTGAACATATGGACAGAAATTATCCTAAAGTTAGGTCTGTCCATATTTACCACCTCACACAAATTCAACGGGTGCTTGTTTGCCAATCTAGCACACCTTGCAGTGACAGCCTGATGAGTCTCAGCTGAAACAAATGAAACATCATACCCGGTTGCCTGCTGATGCCACTGAATACAAAAAACGTCCTCCACCGTCAGATTCAACTGGCCCTTGATGATTCTGGTGCAAAACAAATCCCTTGGCATCACTTCCCTGTCGCTGCTCCTCCACTGGAACCTCAAAGTCCTGCGCAGTCCCACCCGAGGAATTGTCCGGCCCTGGTTGGCGCCATGTTAGAAAAAGAAGAAAAAACAAAGCGCGCGCTTCTCAATTGTACAAGTGACAAGAACAGATTTTTTTTTTTTTTTTTATATTTTATTAGAAAAAATCAACAGTACAGTAACCATTATACTCCCAACACATGACTTGGCACTGTGTCCCCATTCGCATCCCCGCACCCCTGAAGTGAAACTGCCCATATGTCATGAAAGAAAAACAAACGACTCCAAAACAGAAAAACACAAGCAAAAGAAAGACACAATAAGAAAAACTGAAACATAACCTGTACCAGTGCACCATTATCTTTTATAGCAACCCAAAACCACCTTTCCACTTTTCTTTTGCAGCGTGATACCCCAACTTGTCCACATCCAACTTCATCCTTTCTGTCACCTCCCATTCGACCCCCTTAGCCACCCTCTCTGTAGTCCACTCCACTCCACTCCATTCCGTACGAGCTCCTGTCTTGCCAGCCATAGCCCCCTTTTGTATAGGCTCAGGAGCATCCACAAAATCCCCCACCCACTCCTAATGTGGGCTCCTACAAAACCCCTCTCCACCACCTGCCATGTCAGTGTAAGATCAGGCTTTGCCCTCCCCACCACCTTTTTTGCCTTAGCCCAGAGCTGTCTGGCAAAACTGCACTCCCACATAACATGGTACGCTGTCTCCCCAGCACCACACGATGGTCTCGGGCACAGAGGAGACCGGCCCAGACCGTGCCTGTGTATCTTGCCTCGCACCGGTAGCGTTCTGTGCAAGCAGGCCCAGTTCAGATCCTTCTGCCCATTACTCAGGCCTACTGCCTGAAGACCCACCCAAACTGATGACGGTACCCCCAACACCGGAGACGGGTTTACCTTCCCTCTAACCACCCTGTACAGGACCCTTTGCTGCTTCCATATGCCATCTTCCAGGGCCTTAGGGTGAGCCCTCAGCCACTTGGCAACCCAGGCATAGTGCCACGGTAGCTGCTCTGACCTCGGACTTACATTGGACCAGTTCAGTATCCCTCTGGCAGCGTATAAAAAGAAATATTTCATACCTAAACTAGCCGGATGCCCCACCTCTGAAGCCATGTCCTGAAGCAGAGACGCCACAAAAATGGTGTCAAGTTTCAGGGGGAGGTCCAGCACATCCCTGCCACCCTCAGCCAAGCCCGACATCATGCGGCCACGTGCCACCCACTCATACCTCCCTCCCCATAGGAAATCGAAAATTGTTCTCGCCAGGGGCCGTCTGATGGCGACCGGCAGAGGGAAAACATATGCAAAGTGGAGCACAGAGGAGAGCATGTCCGCCTTGAGCACAAGCACTTTACCCAGAAGTGTCAGCTTCCTGGCCTTCCACAATGCTAATCTGGACTTCAATGGCTGAAAACGCCCCTCCCAGTTGACTGTAGCACTATTCATTGTTTGGAATTGTACACCTAAGATCTTTATTGGCCCTTGACACACCGATAGTCCACCCGGAGCAACATCACGCCCCTTCCAACTCCCTTCACTGTACATTTGCCAATGTTGAGCCTAGCTCCTGAGACCCTTCCAAAATCCTCAAAACCTCCAAAGCTCTCACCACACACTCGTCACTGTCCAGCAACAATGTTGTGTCATCAGTGTACTGTGAAAGTTTCACCCGTAGGTCCCCTCCCCCTGGAACCAGGGTCACCCTCACACTGGCGTCTGCTCTGATGGCCTCTGCAGGGGAATGCAGGGGGGGTGCTGAAGCCCTTCCACACCTTCAGCATCTGGGTGCAGCAGAACCGGGAACATCTGGGTGCAGCAGAACCTGGAACTGTCGACAACCAGTCCAGAAACCTAGTGGGTCCCGGACATATCGTGCAGCAGAAACCACATCAGAAAAGCGACCGAAAAATTCCTTTAATGCCAAGTCTGTCATAAAAGGGTTGAACATATGGACAGAAATTATCCTAAAGTTAGGTCTGTCCATATTTACCACCTCACACAAATTCAACGGGTGCTTGTTTGCCAATCTAGCACACCTTGCAGTGACAGCCTGATGAGTCTCAGCTGAAACAAATGAAACATCATACCCGGTTGCCTGCTGATGCCACTGAATACAAAAAACGTCCTCCACCGTCAGATTCAACTGGCCCTTGATGATTCTGGTGCAAAACAAATCCCTTGGCATCACTTCCCTGTCGCTGCTCCTCCACTGGAACCTCAAAGTCCTGCGCAGTCCCACCCAAGGACTTGACCGGCCCTGGTTGGCAAACGCCATGTTAGAAAAAGAAGAAAAAACACAGCCCGCGCTTCTCAAATGTACAAGTGTCAAGAACAGATTTTTTTTTTTTTTTTTATATTTTATTAGAAAAAAATCAACAGTACAGTAACCATTATACTCCCAACACATGACTTGGCACTGTGTCCCCATTCGCATCCCCGCACCCCTGAAGTGAAACTGCCAATATCTCATGAAAGAAAAACAAACGACTCCAAAACAGAAAAACACAAGCAAAAGAAAGACACAATAAGAAAAACTGAAACATAACCTGTACCAGTGCACCATTATCTTTTATAGCAACCCAAAACCACCTTTCCACTTTTCTTTTGCAGCGTGATACCCCAACTTGTCCACATCCAACTTCATCCTTTCTGTCACCTCCCATTCGACCCCCTTAGCCAACCTCTCTGTAGTCCACTCCACTCCACTTCATTCCGTACGAGCTCCTGTCTTGCCAGCCATAGCCCCCTTTTGTATAGGCTCAGGAGCAACCACAAAATCCCCCACCCACTCCTAATGTGGGCTCCTACAAAACCCCTCTTCACCACCTGCCATGTCAGTGTAAGATCAGGCTTTGCCCTCCCCACCACCTTTTTTGCCTTGGCCCAGAGCTGTCTGGTAAAACTGCACTCCCATATAACATGGTACGCTGTCTCCCCAGCACCACACGATGGTCTCGGGCACAGAGGAGACCGGCCCAGACCGTGCCTGTGTATCTTGTCTCGCACCGGTAGCGTTCTGTGCAAGCAGGCCCAGTTCAGATCCTTCAGCCCATTAGTTTGGCCTACTGCCTGAACACCCACCGTAACTGATGACGGTACCCCCAACAACGGAGACGGGTTTACCTTCCCTCTAACCACCCTGTACAGGACCCTTTGCTGCTTCCATATGCCATCTTCCAGGGCCTTAGGGTGAGCCCTCAGCCACTTGGCAACCCAGGCATAGTGCCACGGTAGCTGCTCTGACCTCGGACCTACATTGGACCAGTTTAGTACCCTCTGGCAGCGTATAAAAAGAAATATTTCATACCTAAACTAGCCAGATGCCCCACCTCTGAAGCCATGTCCTGAAGCAGAGACGCCACAAAAACGGTGTCAAGTTTCAGGGGGAGGTCCGGCACATCCCTGCCACCCTCAGCCAAGCCCGACATCATGCGGCCACGTGCCACCCACTCATACCTCCCTCCCCATAGGAAATCGAAAATTGTTCTCGCCAGGGGCCGTCTGATGGCGACCGGCAGAGGGAAAACATATGCCAGGTGGAGCACAGAGGAGAGCATGTCCGCCTTGAGCACAAGCACTTTACCCAGAAGTGTCAGCTTCCTGGCCTTCCACAATGCTAATCTGGACTTCAATCGCTGAAAACGCCCCTCCCAGTTGACGGTAGCACTATTCATTGTTTGGAATTGTACACCTAAGATCTTTATTGGCCCTTGACACACCGATAGTCCACCCGGAGCAACATCACGCCCCTTCCAACTCCCTTCACTGTACATTTGCCAATGTTGAGCCTAGCTCCTGAGACCCTTCCAAAATCCTCAAAACCTCCAAAGCTCTCACCACACACTCGTCACTGTCCAGCAACAATGTTGTGTCATCAGTGTACTGTGAAAGTTTCACCCGTAGGTCCCCTCCCCCTGGAACCAGGGTCACCCTCACACTGGCGTCTGCTCTGATGGCCTCTGCAGGGGAATGCAGGGGGGTGCTGAAGCCCTTCAACACCTTCAGCATCTGGGTGCAGCAGAACCGGGAACATCTGGGTGCAGCAGAACCTGGAACTGTCGACAACCGGTCCAGAAACCTAGTGGGTCCCGCACATATCGTGCAGCAGAAACCACATCAGAAAAGCAACCGAAAAATTCCTTTAATGCCAAGTCTGTCATAAAAGGGTTGAACATATGGACATAAATTATCCTAAAGTTAGGTCTGTCCATATTTACCACCTCACACAAATTCAACGGGTGCTTGTTTGCCAATCTAGCACACCTTGCAGTGACAGCCTGATGAGTCTCAGCTGAAACAAATGAAACATCATACCCGGTTGCCTGCTGATGCCACTGAATACAAAAAACGTCCTCCACCGTCAGATTCAACTGGCCCTTGATGATTCTGGTGCAAAACAAATCCCTTGGCATCACTTCCCTGTCGCTGCTCCTCCACTGGAACCTCAAAGTCCTGCGCAGTCCCACCCAAGGAATTGTCCGGCCCTGGTTGGCAAACGCCATGTTAGAAAAAGAAGAAAAAACACAGCGCGCGCTTCTCAATTGTACAATTCACAAGAACAGATTTTTTTTTAATTTTTTTTTTATTTTTTATTAGAAAAAATCAACAGTACAGTAACCATTATACTCCCAACACATGACTTGGCACTGTGTCCCCATTCGCATCCCCGCACCCCTGAAGTGAAACTGCCCATATGTCATGAAAGAAAAACAAACGACTCCAAAACAGAAAAACACAAGCAAAAGAAAGACACAATAAGAAAAACTGAAACATAACCTGTACCAGTGCACCATTATCTTTTATAGCAACCCAAAACCACCTTTCCAATTTTCTTTTGCAGCGTGATACCCCAACTTGTCCACATCCAACTTCATCCTTTCTGTCACCTCCCATTCGACCCCCTTAGCCACCCTCTCTGTAGTCCACTCCACTCCACTCCATTCCGTACGAGCTCCTGTCTTGCCAGCCATAGCCCCCTTTTGTATAGGCTCAGGAGCAACCACAAAATCCCCCACCCACTCCTAATGTGGGCTCCTACAAAACCCCTCTCCACCACCTGCCATGTCAGTGTAAGATCAGGCTTTGCCCTCCCCACCACCTTTTTTGCCTTAGCCCAGAGCTGTCTGGCAAAACTGCACTCCCACATAACATGGTACGCTGTCTCCCCAGCACCACACGATGGTCTCGGGCACAGAGGAGACCGGCCCAGACCGTGCCTGTGTATCTTGCCTCGCACCGGTAGCGTTCTGTGCAAGCAGGCCCAGTTCAGATCCTTCTGCCCATTACTCAGGCCTACTGCCTGAAGACCCACCCAAACTGATGACGGTACCCCCAACACCGGAGACGGGTTTACCTTCCCTCTAACCACCCTGTACAGGACCCTTTGCTGCTTCCATATGCCATCTTCCAGGGCCTTAGGGTGAGCCCTCAGCCACTTGGCAACCCAGGCATAGTGCCACGGTAGCTGCTCTGACCTCGGACTTACATTGGACCAGTTCAGTATCCCTCTGGCAGCGTATAAAAAGAAATATTTCATACCTAAACTAGCCGGATGCCCCACCTCTGAAGCCATGTCCTGAAGCAGAGACGCCACAAAAATGGTGTCAAGTTTCAGGGGGAGGTCCAGCACATCCCTGCCACCCTCAGCCAAGCCCGACATCATGCGGCCACGTGCCACCCACTCATACCTCCCTCCCCATAGGAAATCGAAAATTGTTCTCGCCAGGGGCCGTCTGATGGCGACCGGCAGAGGGAAAACATATGCCAGGTGGAGCACAGAGGAGAGCATGTCCGCCTTGAGCACAAGCACTTTACCCAGAAGTGTCAGCTTATTGGCCTTCCACAATGCTAATCTGGACTTCAATCGCTGAAAACGCCCCTCCCAGTTGACGGTAGCACTATTCATTGTTTGGAATTGTACACCTAAGATCTTTATTGGCCCTTGACACACCGATAGTCCACCCGGAGCAACATCACGCCCCTTCCAACTCCCTTCACTGTACATTTGCCAATGTTGAGCCTAGCTCCTGAGACCCTTCCAAAATCCTCAAAACCTCCAAAGCTCTCACCACACACTCGTCACTGTCCAGCAACAATGTTGTGTCATCAGTGTACTGTGAAAGTTTCACCCGTAGGTCCCCTCCCCCTGGAACCAGGGTCACCCTCACACTGGCGTCTGCTCTGATGGCCTCTGCAGGGGAATGCAGGGGGGGTGCTGAAGCCCTTCA
This sequence comes from Channa argus, assembly GCF_033026475.1. Classification (NCBI taxonomy): domain Eukaryota; kingdom Metazoa; phylum Chordata; class Actinopteri; order Anabantiformes; family Channidae; genus Channa; species Channa argus. The sequence continues at coordinate 165,887 of NW_027125237.1, read as the reverse complement.
ACACCTTCAGCATCTGGGTGCAGCAGAACCGGGAACATCTGGGTGCAGCAGAACCTGGAACTGTCGACAACCAGTCCAGAAACCTAGTGGGTCCCGCACATATCGTGCAGCAGAAACCACATCAGAAAAGCGACTGAAAAATTCCTTTAATGCCAAGTCTGTCATAAAAGGGTTGAACATATGGACAAAAATTATCCTAACGTTAGGTCTGTCCATATTTACCACCTCACACAAATTCAACGTGTGCTTGCTTGCCAATCTAGCACACCTTGCAGTGACAGCCTGATGAGTCTCAGCTGAAACAAATGAAACATCATACCCGGTTGCCTGCTGATGCCACTGAATACAAAAAACGTCCTCCACCGTCAGATTCAACTGGCCCTTGATGATTCTGGTGCAAAACAAATCCCTTGGCATCACTTCCCTGTCGCTGCTCCTCCACTGGAACCTCAAAGTCCTGCGCAGTCCCACCCGAGGAATTGTCCGGCCCTGGTTGGCGCCATGTTAGAAAAAGAAGAAAAAACACAGCGCGCGCTTCTCAATTGTACAAGTGACAAGAACAGATTTTTTTTTTTTTTTTTATATTTTATTAGAAAAAATCAACAGTACAGTAACCATTATACTCCCAACACATGACTTGGCACTGTGTCCCCATTCGCATCCCCGCACCCCTGAAGTGAAACTGCCCATATGTCATGAAAGAAAAACAAACGACTCCAAAACAGAAAAACACAAGCAAAAGAAAGACACAATAAGAAAAACTGAAACATAACCTGTACCAGTGCACCATTATCTTTTATAGCAACCCAAAACCACCTTTCCACTTTTCTTTTGCAGCGTGATACCCCAACTTGTCCACATCCAACTTCATCCTTTCTGTCACCTCCCATTCGACCCCCTTAGCCACCCTCTCTGTAGTCCACTCCACTCCACTCCATTCCGTACGAGCTCCTGTCTTGCCAGCCATAGCCCCCTTTTGTATAGGCTCAGGAGCATCCACAAAATCCCCCACCCACTCCTAATGTGGGCTCCTACAAAACCCCTCTCCACCACCTGCCATGTCAGTGTAAGATCAGGCTTTGCCCTCCCCACCACCTTTTTTGCCTTAGCCCAGAGCTGTCTGGCAAAACTGCACTCCCACATAACATGGTACGCTGTCTCCCCAGCACCACACGATGGTCTCGGGCACAGAGGAGACCGGCCCAGACCGTGCCTGTGTATCTTGCCTCGCACCGGTAGCGTTCTGTGCAAGCAGGCCCAGTTCAGATCCTTCTGCCCATTACTCAGGCCTACTGCCTGAAGACCCACCCAAACTGATGACGGTACCCCCAACACCGGAGACGGGTTTACCTTCCCTCTAACCACCCTGTACAGGACCCTTTGCTGCTTCCATATGCCATCTTCCAGGGCCTTAGGGTGAGCCCTCAGCCACTTGGCAACCCAGGCATAGTGCCACGGTAGCTGCTCTGACCTCGGACTTACATTGGACCAGTTCAGTATCCCTCTGGCAGCGTATAAAAAGAAATATTTCATACCTAAACTAGCCGGATGCCCCACCTCTGAAGCCATGTCCTGAAGCAGAGACGCCACAAAAATGGTGTCAAGTTTCAGGGGGAGGTCCAGCACATCCCTGCCACCCTCAGCCAAGCCCGACATCATGCGGCCACGTGCCACCCACTCATACCTCCCTCCCCATAGGAAATCGAAAATTGTTCTCGCCAGGGGCCGTCTGATGGCGACCGGCAGAGGGAAAACATATGCCAGGTGGAGCACAGAGGAGAGCATGTCCGCCTTGAGCACAAGCACTTTACCCAGAAGTGTCAGCTTCCTGGCCTTCCACAATGCTAATCTGGACTTCAATGGCTGAAAACGCCCCTCCTAGTTGACGGTAGCACTATTCATTGTTTGGAATTGTACACCTAAGATCTTTATTGGCCCTTGACACACCGATAGTCCACCCGGAGCAACATCACGCCCCTTCCAACTCCCTTCACTGTACATTTGCCAATGTTGAGCCTAGCTCCTGAGACCCTTCCAAAATCCTCAAAACCTCCAAAGCTCTCACCACACACTCGTCACTGTCCAGCAACAATGTTGTGTCATCAGTGTACTGTGAAAGTTTCACCCGTAGGTCCCCTCCCCCTGGAACCAGGGTCACCCTCACACTGGCGTCTGCTCTGATGGCCTCTGCAGGGGAATGCAGGGGGGGTGCTGAAGCCCTTCCACACCTTCAGCATCTGGGTGCAGCAGAACCGGGAACATCTGGGTGCAGCAGAACCTGGAACTGTCGACAACCAGTCCAGAAACCTAGTGGGTCCCGGACATATCGTGCAGCAGAAACCACATCAGAAAAGCGACCGAAAAATTCCTTTAATGCCAAGTCTGTCATAAAAGGGTTAAACATATGGACAGAAATTATCCTAAAGTTAGGTCTGTCCATATTTACCACCTCACACAAATTCAACGGGTGCTTGTTTGCCAATCTAGCACACCTTGCAGTGACAGCCTGATGAGTCTCAGCTGAAACAAATGAAACATCATACCCGGTTGCCTGCTGATGCCACTGAATACAAAAAACGTCCTCCACCGTCAGATTCAACTGGCCCTTGATGATTCTGGTGCAAAACAAATCCCTTGGCATCACTTCCCTGTCGCTGCTCCTCCACTGGAACCTCAAAGTCCTGCGCAGTCCCACCCAAGGACTTGACCGGCCCTGGTTGGCAAACGCCATGTTAGAAAAAGAAGAAAAAACACAGCCCGCGCTTCTCAAATGTACAAGTGTCAAGAACAGATTTTTTTTTTTTTTTTTTATATTTTATTAGAAAAAAATCAACAGTACAGTAACCATTATACTCCCAACACATGACTTGGCACTGTGTCCCCATTCGCATCCCCGCACCCCTGAAGTGAAACTGCCAATATCTCATGAAAGAAAAACAAACGACTCCAAAACAGAAAAACACAAGCAAAAGAAAGACACAATAAGAAAAACTGAAACATAACCTGTACCAGTGCACCATTATCTTTTATAGCAACCCAAAACCACCTTTCCACTTTTCTTTTGCAGCGTGATACCCCAACTTGTCCACATCCAACTTCATCCTTTCTGTCACCTCCCATTCGACCCCCTTAGCCACCCTCTCTGTAGTCCACTCCACTCCACTTCATTCCGTACGAGCTCCTGTCTTGCCAGCCATAGCCCCCTTTTGTATAGGCTCAGGAGCAACCACAAAATCCCCCACCCACTCCTAATGTGGGCTCCTACAAAACCCCTCTTCACCACCTGCCATGTCAGTGTAAGATCAGGCTTTGCCCTCCCCACCACCTTTTTTGCCTTGGCCCAGAGCTGTCTGGTAAAACTGCACTCCCATATAACATGGTACGCTGTCTCCCCAGCACCACACGATGGTCTCGGGCACAGAGGAGACCGGCCCAGACCGTGCCTGTGTATCTTGTCTCGCACCGGTAGCGTTCTGTGCAAGCAGGCCCAGTTCAGATCCTTCAGCCCATTAGTTTGGCCTACTGCCTGAACACCCACCGTAACTGATGACGGTACCCCCAACAACGGAGACGGGTTTACCTTCCCTCTAACCACCCTGTACAGGACCCTTTGCTGCTTCCATATGCCATCTTCCAGGGCCTTAGGGTGAGCCCTCAGCCACTTGGCAACCCAGGCATAGTGCCACGGTAGCTGCTCTGACCTCGGACCTACATTGGACCAGTTTAGTACCCTCTGGCAGCGTATAAAAAGAAATATTTCATACCTAAACTAGCCGGATGCCCCACCTCTGAAGCCATGTCCTGAAGCAGAGACGCCACAAAAACGGTGTCAAGTTTCAGGGGGAGGTCCGGCACATCCCTGCCACCCTCAGCCAAGCCCGACATCATGCGGCCACGTGCCACCCACTCATACCTCCCTCCCCATAGGAAATCGAAAATTGTTCTCGCCAGGGGCCGTCTGATGGCGACCGGCAGAGGGAAAACATATGCCAGGTGGAGCACAGAGGAGAGCATGTCCGCCTTGAGCACAAGCACTTTACCCAGAAGTGTCAGCTTATTGGCCTTCCACAATGCTAATCTGGACTTCAATCGCTGAAAACGCCCCTCCCAGTTGACGGTAGCACTATTCATTGTTTGGAATTGTACACCTAAGATCTTTATTGGCCCTTGACACACCGATAGTCCACCCGGAGCAACATCACGCCCCTTCCAACTCCCTTCACTGTACATTTGCCAATGTTGAGCCTAGCTCCTGAGACCCTTCCAAAATCCTCAAAACCTCCAAAGCTCTCACCACACACTCGTCACTGTCCAGCAACAATGTTGTGTCATCAGTGTACTGTGAAAGTTTCACCCGTAGGTCCCCTCCCCCTGGAACCAGGGTCACCCTCACACTGGCGTCTGCTCTGATGGCCTCTGCAGGGGAATGCAGGGGGGTGCTGAAGCCCTTCAACACCTTCAGCATCTGGGTGCAGCAGAACCGGGAACATCTGGGTGCAGCAGAACCTGGAACTGTCGACAACCGGTCCAGAAACCTAGTGGGTCCCGCACATATCGTGCAGCAGAAACCACATCAGAAAAGCAACCGAAAAATTCCTTTAATGCCAAGTCTGTCATAAAAGGGTTGAACATATGGACATAAATTATCCTAAAGTTAGGTCTGTCCATATTTACCACCTCACACAAATTCAACGGGTGCTTGTTTGCCAATCTAGCACACCTTGCAGTGACAGCCTGATGAGTCTCAGCTGAAACAAATGAAACATCATACCCGGTTGCCTGCTGATGCCACTGAATACAAAAAACGTCCTCCACCGTCAGATTCAACTGGCCCTTGATGATTCTGGTGCAAAACAAATCCCTTGGCATCACTTCCCTGTCGCTGCTCCTCCACTGGAACCTCAAAGTCCTGCGCAGTCCCACCCAAGGAATTGTCCGGCCCTGGTTGGCAAACGCCATGTTAGAAAAAGAAGAAAAAACACAGCGCGCGCTTCTCAATTGTACAATTCACAAGAACAGATTTTTTTTTAATTTTTTTTTTATTTTTTATTAGAAAAAATCAACAGTACAGTAACCATTATACTCCCAACACATGACTTGGCACTGTGTCCCCATTCGCATCCCCGCACCCCTGAAGTGAAACTGCCCATATGTCATGAAAGAAAAACAAACGACTCCAAAACAGAAAAACACAGGCAAAAGAAAGACACAATAAGAAAAACTGAAACATAACCTGTACCAGTGCACCATTATCTTTTATAGCAACCCAAAACCACCTTTCCAATTTTCTTTTGCAGCGTGATACCCCAACTTGTCCACATCCAACTTCATCCTTTCTGTCACCTCCCATTCGACCCCCTTAGCCACCCTCTCTGTAGTCCACTCCACTCCACTCCATTCCGTACGAGCTCCTGTCTTGCCAGCCATAGCCCCCTTTTGTATAGGCTCAGGAGCAACCACAAAATCCCCCACCCACTCCTAATGTGGGCTCCTACAAAACCCCTCTCCACCACCTGCCATGTCAGTGTAAGATCAGGCTTTGCCCTCCCCACCACCTTTTTTGCCTTAGCCCAGAGCTGTCTGGCAAAACTGCACTCCCACATAACATGGTACGCTGTCTCCCCAGCACCACACGATGGTCTCGGGCACAGAGGAGACCGGCCCAGACCGTGCCTGTGTATCTTGCCTCGCACCGGTAGCGTTCTGTGCAAGCAGGCCCAGTTCAGATCCTTCTGCCCATTACTCAGGCCTACTGCCTGAAGACCCACCCAAACTGATGACGGTACCCCCAACACCGGAGACGGGTTTACCTTCCCTCTAACCACCCTGTACAGGACCCTTTGCTGCTTCCATATGCCATCTTCCAGGGCCTCAGGGTGAGCCCTCAGCCACTTGGCAACCCAGGCATAGTGCCACGGTAGCTGCTCTGACCTCGGACTTACATTGGACCAGTTCAGTATCCCTCTGGCAGCGTATAAAAAGAAATATTTCATACCTAAACTAGCCGGATGCCCCACCTCTGAAGCCATGTCCTGAAGCAGAGACGCCACAAAAATGGTGTCAAGTTTCAGGGGGAGGTCCAGCACATCCCTGCCACCCTCAGCCAAGCCCGACATCATGCGGCCACGTGCCACCAACTCATACCTCCCTCCCCATAGGAAATCGAAAATTGTTCTCGCCAGGGGCCGTCTGATGGCGACCGGCAGAGGGAAAACATATGCCAGGTGGAGCACAGAGGAGAGCATGTCCGCCTTGAGCACAAGCACTTTACCCAGAAGTGTCAGCTTCCTGGCCTTCCACAATGCTAATCTGGACTTCAATCGCTGAAAACGCCCCTCCCAGTTGACGGTAGCACTATTCATTGTTTGGAATTGTACACCTAAGATCTTTATTGGCCCTTGACACACCGATAGTCCACCCGGAGCAACATCACGCCCCTTCCAACTCCCTTCACTGTACATTTGCCAATGTTGAGCCTAGCTCCTGAGACCCTTCCAAAATCCTCAAAACCTCCAAAGCTCTCACCACACACTCGTCACTGTCCAGCAACAATGTTGTGTCATCAGTGTACTGTGAAAGTTTCACCCGTAGGTCCCCTCCCCCTGGAACCAGGGTCACCCTCACACTGGCGTCTGCTCTGATGGCCTCTGCAGGGGAATGCAGGGGGGGTGCTGAAGCCCTTCAACACCTTCAGCATCTGGGTGCAGCAGAACCGGGAACATCTGGGTGCAGCAGAACCTGGAACTGTCGACAACCAGTCCAGAAACCTAGTGGGTCCCGCACATATCGTGCAGCAGAAACCACATCAGAAAAGCGACTGAAAAATTCCTTTAATGCCAAGTCTGTCATAAAAGGGTTGAACATATGGACAGAAATTATCCTAACGTTAGGTCTGTCCATATTTACCACCTCACACAAATTCAACGTGTGCTTGCTTGCCAATCTAGCACACCTTGCAGTGACAGCCTGATGAGTCTCAGCTGAAACAAATGAAACATCATACCCGGTTGCCTGCTGATGCCACTGAATACAAAAAACGTCCTCCACCGTCAGATTCAACTGGCCCTTGATGATTCTGGTGCAAAACAAATCCCTTGGCATCACTTCCCTGTCGCTGCTCCTCCACTGGAACCTCAAAGTCCTGCGCAGTCCCACCCGAGGAATTGTCCGGCCCTGGTTGGCGCCATGTTAGAAAAAGAAGAAAAAACAAAGCGCGCGCTTCTCAATTGTACAAGTGACAAGAACAGATTTTTTTTTTTTTTTTTTATATTTTATTAGAAAAAATCAACAGTACAGTAACCATTATACTCCCAACACATGACTTGGCACTGTGTCCCCATTCGCATCCCCGCACCCCTGAAGTGAAACTGCCCATATGTCATGAAAGAAAAACAAACGACTCCAAAACAGAAAAACACAAGCAAAAGAAAGACACAATAAGAAAAACTGAAACATAACCTGTACCAGTGCACCATTATCTTTTATAGCAACCCAAAACCACCTTTCCACTTTTCTTTTGCAGCGTGATACCCCAACTTGTCCACATCCAACTTCATCCTTTCTGTCACCTCCCATTCGACCCCCTTAGCCACCCTCTCTGTAGTCCACTCCACTCCACTCCATTCCGTACGAGCTCCTGTCTTGCCAGCCATAGCCCCCTTTTGTATAGGCTCAGGAGCATCCACAAAATCCCCCACCCACTCCTAATGTGGGCTCCTACAAAACCCCTCTCCACCACCTGCCATGTCAGTGTAAGATCAGGCTTTGCCCTCCCCACCACCTTTTTTGCCTTAGCCCAGAGCTGTCTGGCAAAACTGCACTCCCACATAACATGGTACGCTGTCTCCCCAGCACCACACGATGGTCTCGGGCACAGAGGAGACCGGCCCAGACCGTGCCTGTGTATCTTGCCTCGCACCGGTAGCGTTCTGTGCAAGCAGGCCCAGTTCAGATCCTTCTGCCCATTACTCAGGCCTACTGCCTGAAGACCCACCCAAACTGATGACGGTACCCCCAACACCGGAGACGGGTTTACCTTCCCTCTAACCACCCTGTACAGGACCCTTTGCTGCTTCCATATGCCATCTTCCAGGGCCTTAGGGTGAGCCCTCAGCCACTTGGCAACCCAGGCATAGTGCCACGGTAGCTGCTCTGACCTCGGACTTACATTGGACCAGTTCAGTATCCCTCTGGCAGCGTATAAAAAGAAATATTTCATACCTAAACTAGCCGGATGCCCCACCTCTGAAGCCATGTCCTGAAGCAGAGACGCCACAAAAATGGTGTCAAGTTTCAGGGGGAGGTCCAGCACATCCCTGCCACCCTCAGCCAAGCCCGACATCATGCGGCCACGTGCCACCCACTCATACCTCCCTCCCCATAGGAAATCGAAAATTGTTCTCGCCAGGGGCCGTCTGATGGCGACCGGCAGAGGGAAAACATATGCAAAGTGGAGCACAGAGGAGAGCATGTCCGCCTTGAGCACAAGCACTTTACCCAGAAGTGTCAGCTTCCTGGCCTTCCACAATGCTAATCTGGACTTCAATGGCTGAAAACGCCCCTCCCAGTTGACTGTAGCACTATTCATTGTTTGGAATTGTGCACCTAAGATCTTTATTGGCCCTTGACACACCGATAGTCCACCCGGAGCAACATCACGCCCCTTCCAACTCCCTTCACTGTACATTTGCCAATGTTGAGCCTAGCTCCTGAGACCCTTCCAAAATCCTCAAAACCTCCAAAGCTCTCACCACACACTCGTCACTGTCCAGCAACAATGTTGTGTCATCAGTGTACTGTGAAAGTTTCACCCGTAGGTCCCCTCCCCCTGGAACCAGGGTCACCCTCACACTGGCGTCTGCTCTGATGGCCTCTGCAGGGGAATGCAGGGGGGGTGCTGAAGCCCTTCCACACCTTCAGCATCTGGGTGCAGCAGAACCGGGAACATCTGGGTGCAGCAGAACCTGGAACTGTCGACAACCAGTCCAGAAACCTAGTGGGTCCCGGACATATCGTGCAGCAGAAACCACATCAGAAAAGCGACCGAAAAATTCCTTTAATGCCAAGTCTGTCATAAAAGGGTTGAACATATGGACAGAAATTATCCTAAAGTTAGGTCTGTCCATATTTACCACCTCACACAAATTCAACGGGTGCTTGTTTGCCAATCTAGCACACCTTGCAGTGACAGCCTGATGAGTCTCAGCTGAAACAAATGAAACATCATACCCGGTTGCCTGCTGATGCCACTGAATACAAAAAACGTCCTCCACCGTCAGATTCAACTGGCCCTTGATGATTCTGGTGCAAAACAAATCCCTTGGCATCACTTCCCTGTCGCTGCTCCTCCACTGGAACCTCAAAGTCCTGCGCAGTCCCACCCAAGGACTTGACCGGCCCTGGTTGGCAAACGCCATGTTAGAAAAAGAAGAAAAAACACAGCCCGCGCTTCTCAAATGTACAAGTGTCAAGAACAGATTTTTTTTTTTTTTTTTTATATTTTATTAGAAAAAAATCAACAGTACAGTAACCATTATACTCCCAACACATGACTTGGCACTGTGTCCCCATTCGCATCCCCGCACCCCTGAAGTGAAACTGCCAATATCTCATGAAAGAAAAACAAACGACTCCAAAACAGAAAAACACAAGCAAAAGAAAGACACAATAAGAAAAAATGAAACATAACCTGTACCAGTGCACCATTATCTTTTATAGCAACCCAAAACCACCTTTCCACTTTTCTTTTGCAGCGTGATACCCCAACTTGTCCACATCCAACTTCATCCTTTCTGTCACCTCCCATTCGACCCCCTTAGCCACCCTCTCTGTAGTCCACTCCACTCCACTTCATTCCGTACGAGCTCCTGTCTTGCCAGCCATAGCCCCCTTTTGTATAGGCTCAGGAGCAACCACAAAATCCCCCACCCACTCCTAATGTGGGCTCCTACAAAACCCCTCTTCACCACCTGCCATGTCAGTGTAAGATCAGGCTTTGCCCTCCCCACCACCTTTTTTGCCTTGGCCCAGAGCTGTCTGGTAAAACTGCACTCCCATATAACATGGTACGCTGTCTCCCCAGCACCACACGATGGTCTCGGGCACAGAGGAGACCGGCCCAGACCGTGCCTGTGTATCTTGTCTCGCACCGGTAGCGTTCTGTGCAAGCAGGCCCAGTTCAGATCCTTCAGCCCATTAGTTTGGCCTACTGCCTGAACACCCACCGTAACTGATGACGGTACCCCCAACAACGGAGACGGGTTTACCTTCCCTCTAACCACCCTGTACAGGACCCTTTGCTGCTTCCATATGCCATCTTCCAGGGCCTTAGGGTGAGCCCTCAGCCACTTGGCAACCCAGGCATAGTGCCACGGTAGCTGCTCTGACCTCGGACCTACATTGGACCAGTTTAGTACCCTCTGGCAGCGTATAAAAAGAAATATTTCATACCTAAACTAGCCGGATGCCCCACCTCTGAAGCCATGTCCTGAAGCAGAGACGCCACAAAAACGGTGTCAAGTTTCAGGGGGAGGTCCGGCACATCCCTGCCACCCTCAGCCAAGCCCGACATCATGCGGCCACGTGCCACCCACTCATACCTCCCTCCCCATAGGAAATCGAAAATTGTTCTCGCCAGGGGCCGTCTGATGGCGACCGGCAGAGGGAAAACATATGCCAGGTGGAGCACAGAGGAGAGCATGTCCGCCTTGAGCACAAGCACTTTACCCAGAAGTGTCAGCTTATTGGCCTTCCACAATGCTAATCTGGACTTCAATCGCTGAAAACGCCCCTCCCAGTTGACGGTAGCACTATTCATTGTTTGGAATTGTACACCTAAGATCTTTATTGGCCCTTGACACACCGATAGTCCACCCGGAGCAACATCACGCCCCTTCCAACTCCCTTCACTGTACATTTGCCAATGTTGAGCCTAGCTCCTGAGACCCTTCCAAAATCCTCAAAACCTCCAAAGCTCTCGCCACACACTCGTCACTGTCCAGCAACAATGTTGTGTCATCAGTGTACTGTGAAAGTTTCACCCGTAGGTCCCCTCCCCCTGGAACCAGGGTCACCCTCACACTGGCGTCTGCTCTGATGGCCTCTGCAGGGGAATGCAGGGGGGTGCTGAAGCCCTTCAACACCTTCAGCATCTGGGTGCAGCAGAACCGGGAACATCTGGGTGCAGCAGAACCTGGAACTGTCGACAACCGGTCCAGAAACCTAGTGGGTCCCGCACATATCGTGCAGCAGAAACCACATCAGAAAAGCAACCGAAAAATTCCTTTAATGCCAAGTCTGTCATAAAAGGGTTGAACATATGGACATAAATTATCCTAAAGTTAGGTCTGTCCATATTTACCACCTCACACAAATTCAACGGGTGCTTGTTTGCCAATCTAGCACACCTTGCAGTGACAGCCTGATGAGTCTCAGCTGAAACAAATGAAACATCATACCCGGTTGCCTGCTGATGCCACTGAATACAAAAAACGTCCTCCACCGTCAGATTCAACTGGCCCTTGATGATTCTGGTGCAAAACAAATCCCTTGGCATCACTTCCCTGTCGCTGCTCCTCCACTGGAACCTCAAAGTCCTGCGCAGTCCCACCCAAGGAATTGTCCGGCCCTGGTTGGCAAACGCCATGTTAGAAAAAGAAGAAAAAACACAGCGCGCGCTTCTCAATTGTACAATTCACAAGAACAGATTTTTTTTTAATTTTTTTTTTATTTTTTATTAGAAAAAATCAACAGTACAGTAACCATTATACTCCCAACACATGACTTGGCACTGTGTCCCCATTCGCATCCCCGCACCCCTGAAGTGAAACTGCCCATATGTCATGAAAGAAAAACAAACGACTCCAAAACAGAAAAACACAAGCAAAAGAAAGACACAATAAGAAAAACTGAAACATAACCTGTACCAGTGCACCATTATCTTTTATAGCAACCCAAAACCACCTTTCCAATTTTCTTTTGCAGCGTGATACCCCAACTTGTCCACATCCAACTTCATCCTTTCTGTCACCTCCCATTCGACCCCCTTAGCCACCCTCTCTGTAGTCCACTCCACTCCACTCCATTCCGTACGAGCTCCTGTCTTGCCAGCCATAGCCCCCTTTTGTATAGGCTCAGGAGCAACCACAAAATCCCCCACCCACTCCTAATGTGGGCTCCTACAAAACCCCTCTCCACCACCTGCCATGTCAGTGTAAGATCAGGCTTTGCCCTCCCCACCACCTTTTTTGCCTTAGCCCAGAGCTGTCTGGCAAAACTGCACTCCCACATAACATGGTACGCTGTCTCCCCAGCACCACACGATGGTCTCGGGCACAGAGGAGACCGGCCCAGACCGTGCCTGTGTATCTTGCCTCGCACCGGTAGCGTTCTGTGCAAGCAGGCCCAGTTCAGATCCTTCTGCCCATTACTCAGGCCTACTGCCTGAAGACCCACCCAAACTGATGACGGTACCCCCAACACCGGAGACGGGTTTACCTTCCCTCTAACCACCCTGTACAGGACCCTTTGCTGCTTCCATATGCCATCTTCCAGGGCCTTAGGGTGAGCCCTCAGCCACTTGGCAACCCAGGCATAGTGCCACGGTAGCTGCTCTGACCTCGGACTTACATTGGACCAGTTCAGTATCCCTCTGGCAGCGTATAAAAAGAAATATTTCATACCTAAACTAGCCGGATGCCCCACCTCTGAAGCCATGTCCTGAAGCAGAGACGCCACAAAAATGGTGTCAAGTTTCAGGGGGAGGTCCAGCACATCCCTGCCACCCTCAGCCAAGCCCGACATCATGCGGCCACGTGCCACCCACTCATACCTCCCTCCCCATAGGAAATCGAAAATTGTTCTCGCCAGGGGCCGTCTGATGGCGACCGGCAGAGGGAAAACATATGCCAGGTGGAGCACAGAGGAGAGCATGTCCGCCTTGAGCACAAGCACTTTACCCAGAAGTGTCAGCTTATTGGCCTTCCACAATGCTAATCTGGACTTCAATCGCTGAAAACGCCCCTCCCAGTTGACGGTAGCACTATTCATTGTTTGGAATTGTACACCTAAGATCTTTATTGGCCCTTGACACACCGATAGTCCACCCGGAGCAACATCACGCCCCTTCCAACTCCCTTCACTGTACATTTGCCAATGTTGAGCCTAGCTCCTGAGACCCTTCCAAAATCCTCAAAACCTCCAAAGCTCTCACCACACACTCGTCACTGTCCAGCAACAATGTTGTGTCATCAGTGTACTGTGAAAGTTTCACCCGTAGGTCCCCTCCCCCTGGAACCAGGGTCACCCTCACACTGGCGTCTGCTCTGATGGCCTCTGCAGGGGAATGCAGGGGGGGTGCTGAAGCCCTTCAACACCTTCAGCATCTGGGTGCAGCAGAACCGGGAACATCTGGGTGCAGCAGAACCTGGAACTGTCGACAACCAGTCCAGAAACCTAGTGGGTCCCGCACATATCGTGCAGCAGAAACCACATCAGAAAAGCGACTGAAAAATTCCTTTAATGCCAAGTCTGTCATAAAAGGGTTGAACATATGGACAAAAATTATCCTAACGTTAGGTCTGTCCATATTTACCACCTCACACAAATTCAACGTGTGCTTGCTTGCCAATCTAGCACACCTTGCAGTGACAGCCTGATGAGTCTCAGCTGAAACAAATGAAACATCATACCCGGTTGCCTGCTGATGCCACTGAATACAAAAAACGTCCTCCACCGTCAGATTCAACTGGCCCTTGATGATTCTGGTGCAAAACAAATCCCTTGGCATCACTTCCCTGTCGCTGCTCCTCCACTGGAACCTCAAAGTCCTGCGCAGTCCCACCCGAGGAATTGTCCGGCCCTGGTTGGCGCCATGTTAGAAAAAGAAGAAAAAACACAGCGCGCGCTTCTCAATTGTACAAGTGACAAGAACAGATTTTTTTTTTTTTTTTTATATTTTATTAGAAAAAATCAACAGTACAGTAACCATTATACTCCCAACACATGACTTGGCACTGTGTCCCCATTCGCATCCCCGCACCCCTGAAGTGAAACTGCCCATATGTCATGAAAGAAAAACAAACGACTCCAAAACAGAAAAACACAAGCAAAAGAAAGACACAATAAGAAAAACTGAAACATAACCTGTACCAGTGCACCATTATCTTTTATAGCAACCCAAAACCACCTTTCCACTTTTCTTTTGCAGCGTGATACCCCAACTTGTCCACATCCAACTTCATCCTTTCTGTCACCTCCCATTCGACCCCCTTAGCCACCCTCTCTGTAGTCCACTCCACTCCACTCCATTCCGTACGAGCTCCTGTCTTGCCAGCCATAGCCCCCTTTTGTATAGGCTCAGGAGCATCCACAAAATCCCCCACCCACTCCTAATGTGGGCTCCTACAAAACCCCTCTCCACCACCTGCCATGTCAGTGTAAGATCAGGCTTTGCCCTCCCCACCACCTTTTTTGCCTTAGCCCAGAGCTGTCTGGCAAAACTGCACTCCCACATAACATGGTACGCTGTCTCCCCAGCACCACACGATGGTCTCGGGCACAGAGGAGACCGGCCCAGACCGTGCCTGTGTATCTTGCCTCGCACCGGTAGCGTTCTGTGCAAGCAGGCCCAGTTCAGATCCTTCTGCCCATTACTCAGGCCTACTGCCTGAAGACCCACCCAAACTGATGACGGTACCCCCAACACCGGAGACGGGTTTACCTTCCCTCTAACCACCCTGTACAGGACCCTTTGCTGCTTCCATATGCCATCTTCCAGGGCCTTAGGGTGAGCCCTCAGCCACTTGGCAACCCAGGCATAGTGCCACGGTAGCTGCTCTGACCTCGGACTTACATTGGACCAGTTCAGTATCCCTCTGGCAGCGTATAAAAAGAAATATTTCATACCTAAACTAGCCGGATGCCCCACCTCTGAAGCCATGTCCTGAAGCAGAGACGCCACAAAAATGGTGTCAAGTTTCAGGGGGAGGTCCAGCACATCCCTGCCACCCTCAGCCAAGCCCGACATCATGCGGCCACGTGCCACCCACTCATACCTCCCTCCCCATAGGAAATCGAAAATTGTTCTCGCCAGGGGCCGTCTGATGGCGACCGGCAGAGGGAAAACATATGCCAGGTGGAGCACAGAGGAGAGCATGTCCGCCTTGAGCACAAGCACTTTACCCAGAAGTGTCAGCTTCCTGGCCTTCCACAATGCTAATCTGGACTTCAATGGCTGAAAACGCCCCTCCCAGTTGACGGTAGCACTATTCATTGTTTGGAATTGTACACCTAAGATCTTTATTGGCCCTTGACACACCGATAGTCCACCCGGAGCAACATCACGCCCCTTCCAACTCCCTTCACTGTACATTTGCCAATGTTGAGCCTAGCTCCTGAGACCCTTCCAAAATCCTCAAAACCTCCAAAGCTCTCACCACACACTCGTCACTGTCCAGCAACAATGTTGTGTCATCAGTGTACTGTGAAAGTTTCACCCGTAGGTCCCCTCCCCCTGGAACCAGGGTCACCCTCACACTGGCGTCTGCTCTGATGGCCTCTGCAGGGGAATGCAGGGGGGGTGCTGAAGCCCTTCCACACCTTCAGCATCTGGGTGCAGCAGAACCGGGAACATCTGGGTGCAGCAGAACCTGGAACTGTCGACAACCAGTCCAGAAACCTAGTGGGTCCCGCACATATCGTGCAGCAGAAACCACATCAGAAAAGCGACCGAAAAATTCCTTTAATGCCAAGTCTGTCATAAAAGGGTTGAACATATGGACAGAAATTATCCTAAAGTTAGGTCTGTCCATATTTACCACCTCACACAAATTCAACGGGTGCTTGTTTGCCAATCTAGCACACCTTGCAGTGACAGCCTGATGAGTCTCAGCTGAAACAAATGAAACATCATACCCGGTTGCCTGCTGATGCCACTGAATACAAAAAACGTCCTCCACCGTCAGATTCAACTGGCCCTTGATGATTCTGGTGCAAAACAAATCCCTTGGCATCACTTCCCTGTCGCTGCTCCTCCACTGGAACCTCAAAGTCCTGCGCAGTCCCACCCAAGGACTTGACCGGCCCTGGTTGGCAAACGCCATGTTAGAAAAAGAAGAAAAAACACAGCCCGCGCTTCTCAAATGTACAAGTGTCAAGAACAGATTTTTTTTTTTTTTTTTTATATTTTATTAGAAAAAAATCAACAGTACAGTAACCATTATACTCCCAACACATGACTTGGCACTGTGTCCCCATTCGCATCCCCGCACCCCTGAAGTGAAACTGCCAATATCTCATGAAAGAAAAACAAACGACTCCAAAACAGAAAAACACAAGCAAAAGAAAGACACAATAAGAAAAACTGAAACATAACCTGTACCAGTGCACCATTATCTTTTATAGCAACCCAAAACCACCTTTCCACTTTTCTTTTGCAGCGTGATACCCCAACTTGTCCACATCCAACTTCATCCTTTCTGTCACCTCCCATTCGACCCCCTTAGCCACCCTCTCTGTAGTCCACTCCACTCCACTTCATTCCGTACGAGCTCCTGTCTTGCCAGCCATAGCCCCCTTTTGTATAGGCTCAGGAGCAACCACAAAATCCCCCACCCACTCCTAATGTGGGCTCCTACAAAACCCCTCTTCACCACCTGCCATGTCAGTGTAAGATCAGGCTTTGCCCTCCCCACCACCTTTTTTGCCTTGGCCCAGAGCTGTCTGGTAAAACTGCACTCCCATATAACATGGTACGCTGTCTCCCCAGCACCACACGATGGTCTCGGGCACAGAGGAGACCGGCCCAGACCGTGCCTGTGTATCTTGTCTCGCACCGGTAGCGTTCTGTGCAAGCAGGCCCAGTTCAGATCCTTCAGCCCATTAGTTTGGCCTACTGCCTGAACACCCACCGTAACTGATGACGGTACCCCCAACAACGGAGACGGGTTTACCTTCCCTCTAACCACCCTGTACAGGACCCTTTGCTGCTTCCATATGCCATCTTCCAGGGCCTTAGGGTGAGCCCTCAGCCACTTGGCAACCCAGGCATAGTGCCACGGTAGCTGCTCTGACCTCGGACCTACATTGGACCAGTTTAGTACCCTCTGGCAGCGTATAAAAAGAAATATTTCATACCTAAACTAGCCGGATGCCCCACCTCTGAAGCCATGTCCTGAAGCAGAGACGCCACAAAAACGGTGTCAAGTTTCAGGGGGAGGTCCGGCACATCCCTGCCACCCTCAGCCAAGCCCGACATCATGCGGCCACGTGCCACCCACTCATACCTCCCTCCCCATAGGAAATCGAAAATTGTTCTCGCCAGGGGCCGTCTGATGGCGACCGGCAGAGGGAAAACATATGCCAGGTGGAGCACAGAGGAGAGCATGTCCGCCTTGAGCACAAGCACTTTACCCAGAAGTGTCAGCTTATTGGCCTTCCACAATGCTAATCTGGACTTCAATCGCTGAAAACGCTCCTCCCAGTTGACGGTAGCACTATTCATTGTTTGGAATTGTACACCTAAGATCTTTATTGGCCCTTGACACACCGATAGTCCACCCGGAGCAACATCACGCCCCTTCCAACTCCCTTCACTGTACATTTGCCAATGTTGAGCCTAGCTCCTGAGACCCTTCCAAAATCCTCAAAACCTCCAAAGCTCTCACCACACACTCGTCACTGTCCAGCAACAATGTTGTGTCATCAGTGTACTGTGAAAGTTTCACCCGTAGGTCCCCTCCCCCTGGAACCAGGGTCACCCTCACACTGGCGTCTGCTCTGATGGCCTCTGCAGGGGAATGCAGGGGGGTGCTGAAGCCCTTCAACACCTTCAGCATCTGGGTGCAGCAGAACCGGGAACATCTGGGTGCAGCAGAACCTGGAACTGTCGACAACCGGTCCAGAAACCTAGTGGGTCCCGCACATATCGTGCAGCAGAAACCACATCAGAAAAGCAACCGAAAAATTCCTTTAATGCCAAGTCTGTCATAAAAGGGTTGAACATATGGACATAAATTATCCTAAAGTTAGGTCTGTCCATATTTACCACCTCACACAAATTCAACGGGTGCTTGTTTGCCAATCTAGCACACCTTGCAGTGACAGCCTGATGAGTCTCAGCTGAAACAAATGAAACATCATACCCGGTTGCCTGCTGATGCCACTGAATACAAAAAACGTCCTCCACCGTCAGATTCAACTGGCCCTTGATGATTCTGGTGCAAAACAAATCCCTTGGCATCACTTCCCTGTCGCTGCTCCTCCACTGGAACCTCAAAGTCCTGCGCAGTCCCACCCAAGGAATTGTCCGGCCCTGGTTGGCAAACGCCATGTTAGAAAAAGAAGAAAAAACACAGCACGCGCTTCTCAATTGTACAATTCACAAGAACAGATTTTTTTTTAATTTTTTTTTTATTTTTTATTAGAAAAAATCAACAGTACAGTAACCATTATACTCCCAACACATGACTTGGCACTGTGTCCCCATTCGCATCCCCGCACCCCTGAAGTGAAACTGCCCATATGTCATGAAAGAAAAACAAACGACTCCAAAACAGAAAAACACAAGCAAAAGAAAGACACAATAAGAAAAACTGAAACATAACCTGTACCAGTGCACCATTATCTTTTATAGCAACCCAAAACCACCTTTCCAATTTTCTTTTGCAGCGTGATACCCCAACTTGTCCACATCCAACTTCATCCTTTCTGTCACCTCCCATTCGACCCCCTTAGCCACCCTCTCTGTAGTCCACTCCACTCCACTCCATTCCGTACGAGCTCCTGTCTTGCCAGCCATAGCCCCCTTTTGTATAGGCTCAGGAGCAACCACAAAATCCCCCACCCACTCCTAATGTGGGCTCCTACAAAACCCCTCTCCACCACCTGCCATGTCAGTGTAAGATCAGGCTTTGCCCTCCCCACCACCTTTTTTGCCTTAGCCCAGAGCTGTCTGGCAAAACTGCACTCCCACATAACATGGTACGCTGTCTCCCCAGCACCACACGATGGTCTCGGGCACAGAGGAGACCGGCCCAGACCGTGCCTGTGTATCTTGCCTCGCACCGGTAGCGTTCTGTGCAAGCAGGCCCAGTTCAGATCCTTCTGCCCATTACTCAGGCCTACTGCCTGAAGACCCACCCAAACTGATGACGGTACCCCCAACACCGGAGACGGGTTTACCTTCCCTCTAACCACCCTGTACAGGACCCTTTGCTGCTTCCATATGCCATCTTCCAGGGCCTTAGGGTGAGCCCTCAGCCACTTGGCAACCCAGGCATAGTGCCACGGTAGCTGCTCTGACCTCGGACTTACATTGGACCAGTTCAGTATCCCTCTGGCAGCGTATAAAAAGAAATATTTCATACCTAAACTAGCCGGATGCCCCACCTCTGAAGCCATGTCCTGAAGCAGAGACGCCACAAAAATTGTGTCAAGTTTCAGGGGGAGGTCCAGCACATCCCTGCCACCCTCAGCCAAGCCCGACATCATGCGGCCACGTGCCACCCACTCATACCTCCCTCCCCATAGGAAATCGAAAATTGTTCTCGCCAGGGGCCGTCTGATGGCGACCGGCAGAGGGAAAACATATGCCAGGTGGAGCACAGAGGAGAGCATGTCCGCCTTGAGCACAAGCACTTTACCCAGAAGTGTCAGCTTATTGGCCTTCCACAATGCTAATCTGGACTTCAATCGCTGAAAACGCCCCTCCCAGTTGACGGTAGCACTATTCATTGTTTGGAATTGTACACCTAAGATCTTTATTGGCCCTTGACACACCGATAGTCCACCCGGAGCAACATCACGCCCCTTCCAACTCCCTTCACTGTACATTTGCCAATGTTGAGCCTAGCTCCTGAGACCCTTCCAAAATCCTCAAAACCTCCAAAGCTCTCACCACACACTCGTCACTGTCCAGCAACAATGTTGTGTCATCAGTGTACTGTGAAAGTTTCACCCGTAGGTCCCCTCCCCCTGGAACCAGGGTCACCCTCACACTGGCGTCTGCTCTGATGGCCTCTGCAGGGGAATGCAGGGGGGGTGCTGAAGCCCTTCAACACCTTCAGCATCTGGGTGCAGCAGAACCGGGAACATCTGGGTGCAGCAGAACCTGGAACTGTCGACAACCAGTCCAGAAACCTAGTGGGTCCCGCACATATCGTGCAGCAGAAACCACATCAGAAAAGCGACTGAAAAATTCCTTTAATGCCAAGTCTGTCATAAAAGGGTTGAACATATGGACAAAAATTATCCTAACGTTAGGTCTGTCCATATTTACCACCTCACACAAATTCAACGTGTGCTTGCTTGCCAATCTAGCACACCTTGCAGTGACAGCCTGATGAGTCTCAGCTGAAACAAATGAAACATCATACCCGGTTGCCTGCTGATGCCACTGAATACAAAAAACGTCCTCCACCGTCAGATTCAACTGGCCCTTGATGATTCTGGTGCAAAACAAATCCCTTGGCATCACTTCCCTGTCGCTGCTCCTCCACTGGAACCTCAAAGTCCTGCGCAGTCCCACCCGAGGAATTGTCCGGCCCTGGTTGGCGCCATGTTAGAAAAAGAAGAAAAAACACAGCGCGCGCTTCTCAATTGTACAAGTGACAAGAACAGATTTTTTTTTTTTTTTTTATATTTTATTAGAAAAAATCAACAGTACAGTAACCATTATACTCCCAACACATGACTTGGCACTGTGTCCCCATTCGCATCCCCGCACCCCTGAAGTGAAACTGCCCATATGTCATGAAAGAAAAACAAACGACTCCAAAACAGAAAAACACAAGCAAAAGAAAGACACAATAAGAAAAACTGAAACATAACCTGTACCAGTGCACCATTATCTTTTATAGCAACCCAAAACCACCTTTCCACTTTTCTTTTGCAGCGTGATACCCCAACTTGTCCACATCCAACTTCATCCTTTCTGTCACCTCCCATTCGACCCCCTTAGCCACCCTCTCTGTAGTCCACTCCACTCCACTCCATTCCGTACGAGCTCCTGTCTTGCCAGCCATAGCCCCCTTTTGTATAGGCTCAGGAGCATCCACAAAATCCCCCACCCACTCCTAATGTGGGCTCCTACAAAACCCCTCTCCACCACCTGCCATGTCAGTGTAAGATCAGGCTTTGCCCTCCCCACCACCTTTTTTGCCTTAGCCCAGAGCTGTCTGGCAAAACTGCACTCCCACATAACATGGTACGCTGTCTCCCCAGCACCACACGATGGTCTCGGGCACAGAGGAGACCGGCCCAGACCGTGCCTGTGTATCTTGCCTCGCACCGGTAGCGTTCTGTGCAAGCAGGCCCAGTTCAGATCCTTCTGCCCATTACTCAGGCCTACTGCCTGAAGACCCACCCAAACTGATGACGGTACCCCCAACACCGGAGACGGGTTTACCTTCCCTCTAACCACCCTGTACAGGACCCTTTGCTGCTTCCATATGCCATCTTCCAGGGCCTTAGGGTGAGCCCTCAGCCACTTGGCAACCCAGGCATAGTGCCACGGTAGCTGCTCTGACCTCGGACTTACATTGGACCAGTTCAGTATCCCTCTGGCAGCGTATAAAAAGAAATATTTCATACCTAAACTAGCCGGATGCCCCACCTCTGAAGCCATGTCCTGAAGCAGAGACGCCACAAAAATGGTGTCAAGTTTCAGGGGGAGGTCCAGCACATCCCTGCCACCCTCAGCCAAGCCCGACATCATGCGGCCACGTGCCACCCACTCATACCTCCCTCCCCATAGGAAATCGAAAATTGTTCTCGCCAGGGGCCGTCTGATGGCGACCGGCAGAGGGAAAACATATGCCAGGTGGAGCACAGAGGAGAGCATGTCCGCCTTGAGCACAAGCACTTTACCCAGAAGTGTCAGCTTCCTGGCATTCCACAATGCTAATCTGGACTTCACTCGCTGAAAACGCCCCTCCCAGTTGACGGTAGCACTATTCATTGGTTGGAATTGTACACCTAAGATCTGTATTGGCCCTTGACACACCGATAGTCCACCCGGAGCAACATCACGCCCCTTCCAACTCCCTTCACTGTACATTTGCCAATGTTGAGCCTAGCTCCTGAGACCCTTCCAAAATCCTCAAAACCTCCAAAGCTCTCACCACACACTCGTCACTGTCCAGCAACAATGTTGTGTCATCAGCGTACTGTGAAAGTTTCACCCGTAGGTCCCCTCTCCCTGGAACCAGGGTCACCCTCACACTGGCGTCTGCTCTGATGGCCTCTGCAGGGGAATGCAGGGGGGTGCTGAAGCCCTTCAACACCTTCAGCATCTGGGTGCAGCAGAACCGGGAACATCTGGGTGCAGCAGAACCTGGAACTGTCGACAACCAGTCCAGAAACCTAGTGGGTCCCGCACATATCGTGCAGCAGAAACCACATCAGAAAAGCGACCGAAAAATTCCTTTAATGCCAAGTCTGTCATAAAAGGGTTGAACATATGGACAGAAATTATCCTAAAGTTAGGTCTGTCCATATTTACCACCTCACACAAATTCAACGGGTGCTTGTTTGCCAATCTAGCACACCTTGCAGTGACAGCCTGATGAGTCTCAGCTGAAACAAATGAAACATCATACCCGGTTGCCTGCTGATGCCACTGAATACAAAAAACGTCCTCCACCGTCAGATTCAACTGGCCCTTGATGATTCTGGTGCAAAACAAATCCCTTGGCATCACTTCCCTGTCGCTGCTCCTCCACTGGAACCTTAAAGTCCTGCGCAGTCCCACCCAAGGAATTGACCGGCCCTGGTTGGCAAACGCCATGTTAGAAAAAGAAGAAAAAACACAGCCCGCGCTTCTCAAATGTACAAGTGTCAAGAACAGATTTTTTTTTTTTTTTTTTTATATTTTATTAGAAAAAAATCAACAGTACAGTAACCATTATACTCCCAACACATGACTTGGCACTGTGTCCCCATTCGCATCCCTGCACCCCTGAAGTGAAACTGCCAATATCTCATGAAAGAAAAACAAACGACTCCAAAACAGAAAAACACAAGCAAAAGAAAGACACAATAAGAAAAACTGAAACATAACCTGTACCAGTGCACCATTATCTTTTATAGCAACCCAAAACCACCTTTCCACTTTTCTTTTGCAGCGTGATACCCCAACTTGTCCACATCCAACTTCATCCTTTCTGTCACCTCCCATTCGACCCCCTTAGCCACCCTCTCTGTGTTCCACTCCACTCCACTCCATTCCGTACGAGCTCCTGTCTTGCCAGCCATAGCCCCCTTTTGTATAGGCTCAGGAGCATCCACAAAATCCCCCACCCACTCCTAATGTGGGCTCCTACAAAACCCCTCTCCACCACCTGCCATGTCAGTGTAAGATCAGGCTTTGCCCTCCCCACCACCTTTTTTGCCTTAGCCCAGAGCTGTCTGGCAAAACTGCACTCCCACATAACATGGTACGCTGTCTCCCCAGCACCACACGATGGTCTCGGGCACAGAGGAGACCGGCCCAGACCGTGCCTGTGTATCTTGCCTCGCACCGGTAGCGTTCTGTGCAAGCAGGCCCAGTTCAGATCCTTCTGCCCATTACTCAGGCCTACTGCCTGAAGACCCACCCAAACTGATGACGGTACCCCCAACACCGGAGACGGGTTTACCTTCCCTCTAACCACCCTGTACAGGACCCTTTGCTGCTTCCATATGCCATCTTCCAGGGCCTTAGGGTGAGCCCTCAGCCACTTGGCAACCCAGGCATAGTGCCACGGTAGCTGCTCTGACCTCGGACTTACATTGGACCAGTTCAGTATCCCTCTGGCAGCGTATAAAAAGAAATATTTCATACCTAAACTAGCCGGATGCCCCACCTCTGAAGCCATGTCCTGAAGCAGAGACGCCACAAAAATGGTGTCAAGTTTCAGGGGGAGGTCCAGCACATCCCTGCCACCCTCAGCCAAGCCCGACATCATGCGGCCACGTGCCACCCACTCATACCTCCCTCCCCATAGGAAATCGAAAATTGTTCTCGCCAGGGGCCGTCTGATGGCGACCGGCAGAGGGAAAACATATGCCAGGTGGAGCACAGAGGAGAGCATGTCCGCCTTGAGCACAAGCACTTTACCCAGAAGTGTCAGCTTCCTGGCCTTCCACAATGCTAATCTGGACTTCAATGGCTGAAAACGCCCCTCCCAGTTGACGGTAGCACTATTCATTGTTTGGAATTGTACACCTAAGATCTTTATTGGCCCTTGACACACCGATAGTCCACCCGGAGCAACATCACGCCCCTTCCAACTCCCTTCACTGTACATTTGCCAATGTTGAGCCTAGCTCCTGAGACCCTTCCAAAATCCTCAAAACCTCCAAAGCTCTCACCACACACTCGTCACTGTCCAGCAACAATGTTGTGTCATCAGTGTACTGTGAAAGTTTCACCCGTAGGTCCCCTCCCCCTGGAACCAGGGTCACCCTCACACTGGCGTCTGCTCTGATGGCCTCTGCAGGGGAATGCAGGGGGGGTGCTGAAGCCCTTCCACACCTTCAGCATCTGGGTGCAGCAGAACCGGGAACATCTGGGTGCAGCAGAACCTGGAACTGTCGACAACCAGTCCAGAAACCTAGTGGGTCCCGGACATATCGTGCAGCAGAAACCACATCAGAAAAGCGACCGAAAAATTCCTTTAATGCCAAGTCTGTCATAAAAGGGTTGAACATATGGACATAAATTATCCTAAAGTTAGGTCTGTCCATATTTACCACCTCACACAAATTCAACGGGTGCTTGTTTGCCAATCTAGCACACCTTGCAGTGACAGCCTGATGAGTCTCAGCTGAAACAAATGAAACATCATACCCGGTTGCCTGCTGATGCCACTGAATACAAAAAACGTCCTCCACCGTCAGATTCAACTGGCCCTTGATGATTCTGGTGCAAAACAAATCCCTTGGCATCACTTCCCTGTCGCTGCTCCTCCACTGGAACCTCAAAGTCCTGCGCAGTCCCACCCAAGGACTTGACCGGCCCTGGTTGGCAAACGCCATGTTAGAAAAAGAAGAAAAAACACAGCCCACGCTTCTCAAATGTACAAGTGTCAAGAACAGATTTTTTTTTTTTTTTTTTTTTTATATTTTATTAGAAAAAAATCAACAGTACAGTAACCATTATACTCCCAACACATGACTTGGCACTGTGTCCCCATTCGCATCCCTGCACCCCTGAAGTGAAACTGCCAATATCTCATGAAAGAAAAACAAACGACTCCAAAACAGAAAAACACAAGCAAAAGAAAGACACAATAAGAAAAACTGAAACATAACCTGTACCAGTGCACCATTATCTTTTATAGCAACCCAAAACCACCTTTCCACTTTTCTTTTGCAGCGTGATACCCCAACTTGTCCACATCCAACTTCATCCTTTCTGTCACCTCCCATTCGACCCCCTTAGCCACCCTCTCTGTAGTCCACTCCACTCCACTTCATTCCGTACGAGCTCCTGTCTTGCCAGCCATAGCCCCCTTTTGTATAGGCTCAGGAGCAACCACAAAATCCCCCACCCACTCCTAATGTGGGCTCCTACAAAACCCCTCTTCACCACCTGCCATGTCAGTGTAAGATCAGGCTTTGCCCTCCCCACCACCTTTTTTGCCTTGGCCCAGAGCTGTCTGGTAAAACTGCACTCCCATATAACATGGTACGCTGTCTCCCCAGCACCACACGATGGTCTCGGGCACAGAGGAGACCGGCCCAGACCGTGCCTGTGTATCTTGTCTCGCACCGGTAGCGTTCTGTGCAAGCAGGCCCAGTTCAGATCCTTCAGCCCATTAGTTTGGCCTACTGCCTGAACACCCACCGTAACTGATGACGGTACCCCCAACAACGGAGACGGGTTTACCTTCCCTCTAACCACCCTGTACAGGACCCTTTGCTGCTTCCATATGCCATCTTCCAGGGCCTTAGGGTGAGCCCTCAGCCACTTGGCAACCCAGGCATAGTGCCACGGTAGCTGCTCTGACCTCGGACCTACATTGGACCAGTTTAGTACCCTCTGGCAGCGTATAAAAAGAAATATTTCATACCTAAACTAGCCGGATGCCCCACCTCTGAAGCCATGTCCTGAAGCAGAGACGCCACAAAAACGGTGTCAAGTTTCAGGGGGAGGTCCGGCACATCCCTGCCACCCTCAGCCAAGCCCGACATCATGCGGCCACGTGCCACCCACTCATACCTCCCTCCCCATAGGAAATCGAAAATTGTTCTCGCCAGGGGCCGTCTGATGGCGACCGGCAGAGGGAAAACATATGCCAGGTGGAGCACAGAGGAGAGCATGTCCGCCTTGAGCACAAGCACTTTACCCAGAAGTGTCAGCTTATTGGCCTTCCACAATGCTAATCTGGACTTCAATCGCTGAAAACGCCCCTCCCAGTTGACGGTAGCACTATTCATTGTTTGGAATTGTACACCTAAGATCTTTATTTGCCCTTGACACACCGATAGTCCACCCGGAGCAACATCACGCCCCTTCCAACTCCCTTCACTGTACATTTGCCAATGTTGAGCCTAGCTCCTGAGACCCTTCCAAAATCCTCAAAACCTCCAAAGCTCTCACCACACACTCGTCACTGTCCAGCAACAATGTTGTGTCATCAGTGTACTGTGAAAGTTTCACCCGTAGGTCCCCTCCCCCTGGAACCAGGGTCACCCTCACACTGGCGTCTGCTCTGATGGCCTCTGCAGGGGAATGCAGGGGGGGTGCTGAAGCCCTTCCACACCTTCAGCATCTGGGTGCAGCAGAACCGGGAACATCTGGGTGCAGCAGAACCTGGAACTGTCGACAACCAGTCCAGAAACCTAGTGGGTCCCGGACATATCGTGCAGCAGAAACCACATCAGAAAAGCGACCGAAAAATTCCTTTAATGCCAAGTCTGTCATAAAAGGGTTGAACATATGGACAGAAATTATCCTAAAGTTAGGTCTGTCCATATTTACCACCTCACACAAATTCAACGGGTGCTTGTTTGCCAATCTAGCACACCTTGCAGTGACAGCCTGATGAGTCTCAGCTGAAACAAATGAAACATCATACCCGGTTGCCTGCTGATGCCACTGAATACAAAAAACGTCCTCCACCGTAAGATTCAACTGGCCCTTGATGATTCTGGTGCAAAACAAATCCCTTGGCATCACTTCCCTGTCGCTGCTCCTCCACTGGAACCTCAAAGTCCTGCGCAGTCCCACCCAAGGAATTGACCGGTCCTGGTTGGCAAACGCCATGTTAGAAAAAGAAGAAAAAACACAGCGCGCGCTTCTCAAATGTACAAGTGTCAAGAACAGATTTTTTTTTTTTTTTTTTTATATTTTATTAGAAAAAAATCAACAGTACAGTAACCAACACATGACTTGGCACTGTGTCCCCATTCGCATCCCCGCACCCCTGAAGTGAAACTGCCAATATCTCATGAAAGAAAAACAAACGACTCCAAAACAGAAAAACACAAGCAAAAGAAAGACACAATAAGAAAAACTGAAACATAACCTGTACCAGTGCACCATTATCTTTTATAGCAACCCAAAACCACCTTTCCACTTTTCTTTTGCAGCGTGATACCCCAACTTGTCCACATCCAACTTCATCCTTTCTGTCACCTCCCATTCGACCCCCTTAGCCACCCTCTCTGTAGTCCACTCCACTCCACTTCATTCCGTACGAGCTCCTGTCTTGCCAGCCATAGCCCCCTTTTGTATAGGCTCAGGAGCAACCACAAAATCCCCCACCCAGTCCTAATGTGGGCTCCTACAAAACCCCTCTCCACAACCTGCCATGTCAGTGTAAGATCAGGCTTTGCCCTCCCCACCAACTTTTTTGCCTTAGCCCAGAGCTGTCTGGTAAAACTGCACTCCCACATAACATGGTACGCTGTCTCCCCAGCACCACACGATGGTCTCGGGCACAGAGGAGACCGGCCCAGACCGTGCCTGTGTATCTTGCCTCGCACCGGTAGCGTTCTGTGCAAGCAGGCCCAGTTCAGATCCTTCTGCCCATTACTCAGGCCTACTGCCTGAACACCCACCCAAACTGATGACGGTACCCCCAACAACGGAGACGGGTTTACCTTCCCTCTAACCACCCTGTACAGGACCCTTTGCTGCTTCCATATGCCATCTTCCAGGGCCTCAGGGTGAGCCCTCAGCCACTTGGCAACCCAGGCATAGTGCCACGGTAGCTGCTCTGACCTCGGACTTACATTGGACCAGTTCAGTATCCCTCTGGCAGCGTATAAAAAGAAATATTTTATACCTAAACTAGCCGGATGCCCCACCTCTGAAGCCATGTCCTGAAGCAGAGACGCCACAAAAATGGTGTCAAGTTTCAGGGGGAGGTCCGGCACATCCCTGCCACCCTCAGCCAAGCCCGACATCATGCGGCCACGTGCCACCCACTCATACCTCCCTCCCCATAGGAAATCGAAAATTGTTCTCGCCAGGGGCCGTCTGATGGCGACCGGCAGAGGGAAAACATATGCCAGGTGGAGCACAGAGGAGAGCATGTCCGCCTTGAGCACAAGCACTTTACCCAGAAGTGTCAGCTTCCTGGCCTTCCACAATGCTAATCTGGACTTCAATGGCTGAAAACGCCCCTCCCAGTTGACGGTAGCACTATTCATTGGTTGGAATTGTACACCCAAGATCTTTATTGGCCCTTGACACACCGATAGTCCACCCGGAGCAACATCACGCCCCTTCCAACTCCCTTCACTGTACATTTGCCAATGTTGAGCCTAGCTCCTGAGACCCTTCCAAAATCCTCAAAACCTCCAAAGCTCTCACCACACACTCGTCACTGTCCAGCAACAATGTTGTGTCATCAGTGTACTGTGAAAGTTTCACCCGTAGGTCCCCTCCCCCTGGAACCAGGGTCACCCTCACACTGGCGTCTGCTCTGATGGCCTCTGCAGGGGAATGCAGGGGGGGTGCTGAAGCCCTTCCACACCTTCAGCATCTGGGTGCAGCAGAACCGGGAACATCTGGGTGCAGCAGAACCTGGAACTGTCGACAACCAGTCCAGAAACCTAGTGGGTCCCGCACATATCGTGCAGCAGAAACCACATCAGAAAAGCGACCGAAAAATTCCTTTAATGCCAAGTCTGTCATAAAAGGGTTGAACATATGGACAGAAATTATCCTAAAGTTAGGTCTGTCCATATTTACCACCTCACACAAATTCAACGGGTGCTTGTTTGCCAATCTAGCACACCTTGCAGTGACAGCCTGATGAGTCTCAGCTGAAACAAATGAAACATCATACCCGGTTGCCTGCTGATGCCACTGAATACAAAAAACGTCCTCCACCGTCAGATTCAACTGGCCCTTGATGATTCTGGTGCAAAACAAATCCCTTGGCATCACTTCCCTGTCGCTGCTCCTCCACTGGAACCTCAAAGTCCTGCGCAGTCCCACCCAAGGAATTGACCGGCCCTGGTTGGCAAACGCCATGTTAGAAAAAGAAGAAAAAACACAGCCCGCGCTTCTCAAATGTACAAGTGTCAAGAACGGATTTTTTTATTTTTTTTTTTATATTTTATTAGAAAAAAATCAACAGTACAGTAACCATTATACTCCCAACACATGACTTGGCACTGTGTCCCCATTCGCATCCCCGCACCCCTGAAGTGAAACTGCCAATATCTCATGAAAGAAAAACAAACGACTCCAAAACAGAAAAACACAAGCAAAAGAAAGACACAATAAGAAAAACTGAAACATAACCTGTACCAGTGCACCATTATCTTTTATAGCAACCCAAAACCACCTTTCCACTTTTCTTTTGCAGCGTGATACCCCAACTTGTCCACATCCAACTTCATCCTTTCTGTCACCTCCCATTCGACCCCCTTAGCCACCCTCTCTGTAGTCCACTCCACTCCACTTCATTCCGTACGAGCTCCTGTCTTGCCAGCCATAGCCCCCTTTTGTATAGGCTCAGGAGCAACCACAAAATCCCCCACCCACTCCTAATGTGGGCTCCTACAAAACCCCTCTTCACCACCTGCCATGTCAGTGTAAGATCAGGCTTTGCCCTCCCCACCACCTTTTTTGCCTTAGCCCAGAGCTGTCTGGTAAAACTGCACTCCCACATAACATGGTACGCTGTCTCCCCAGCACCACACGATGGTCTCGGGCACAGAAGAGACCGGCCCAGACCGTGCCTGTGTATCTTGTCTCGCACCGGTAGCGTTCTGTGCAAGCAGGCCCAGTTCAGATCCTTCAGCCCATTAGTTTGGCCTACTGCCTGAACACCCACCGTAACTGATGACGGTACCCCCAACAACGGAGACGGGTTTACCTTCCCTCTAACCACCCTGTACAGGACCCTTTGCTGCTTCCATATGCCATCTTCCAGGGCCTTAGGGTGAGCCCTCAGCCACTTGGCAACCCAGGCATAGTGCCACGGTAGCTGCTCTGACCTCGGACCTACATTGGACCAGTTTAGTACCCTCTGGCAGCGTATAAAAAGAAATATTTCATACCTAAACTAGCCGGATGCCCCACCTCTGAAGCCATGTCCTGAAGCAGAGACGCCACAAAAACGGTGTCAAGTTTCAGGGGGAGGTCCGGCACATCCCTGCCACCCTCAGCCAAGCCCGACATCATGCGGCCACGTGCCACCCACTCATACCTCCCTCCCCATAGGAAATCGAAAATTGTTCTCGCCAGGGGCCGTCTGATGGCGACCGGCAGAGGGAAAACATATGCCAGGTGGAGCACAGAGGAGAGCATGTCCGCCTTGAGCACAAGCACTTTACCCAGAAGTGTCAGCTTATTGGCCTTCCACAATGCTAATCTGGACTTCAATCGCTGAAAACGCCCCTCCCAGTTGACGGTAGCACTATTCATTGTTTGGAATTGTACACCTAAGATCTTTATTGGCCCTTGACACACCGATAGTCCACCCGGAGCAACATCACGCCCCTTCCAACTCCCTTCACTGTACATTTGCCAATGTTGAGCCTAGCTCCTGAGACCCTTCCAAAATCCTCAAAACCTCCAAAGCTCTCACCACACACTCGTCACTGTCCAGCAACAATGTTGTGTCATCAGTGTACTGTGAAAGTTTCACCCGTAGGTCCCCTCCCCCTGGAACCAGGGTCACCCTAACACTGGCGTCTGCTCTGATGGCCTCTGCAGGGGAATGCAGGGGGGGTGCTGAAGCCCTTCCACACCTTCAGCATCTGGGTGCAGCAGAACCGGGAACATCTGGGTGCAGCAGAACCTGGAACTGTCGACAACCAGTCCAGAAACCTAGTGGGTCCCAGACATATCGTGCAGCAGAAACCACATCAGAAAAGCTACCGAAAAATTCCTTTAATGCCAAGTCTGTCATAAAAGGGTTGAACATATGGACAGAAATTATCCTAAAGTTAGGTCTGTCCATATTTACCACCTCACACAAATTCAACGGGTGCTTGCTTGCCAATCTAGCACACCTTGCAGTGACAGCCTGATGAGTCTCAGCTGAAACAAATGAAACATCATACCCGGTTGCCTGCTGATGCCACTGAATACAAAAAACGTCCTCCACCGTCAGATTCAACTGGCCCTTGATGATTCTGGTGCAAAACAAATCCCTTGGCATCACTTCCCTGTCGCTGCTCCTCCACTGGAACCTCAAAGTCCTGCGCAGTCCCACCCAAGGAATTGACCGGTCCTGGTTGGCAAACGCCATGTTAGAAAAAGAAGAAAAAACACAGCGCGCGCTTCTCAAATGTACAAGTGTCAAGAACAGATTTTTTTTTTTTTTTTTTTATATTTTATTAGAAAAAAATCAACAGTACAGTAACCAACACATGACTTGGCACTGTGTCCCCATTCGCATCCCCGCATCCCTGAAGTGAAACTGCCAATATCTCATGAAAGAAAAACAAACGACTCCAAAACAGAAAAACACAAGCAAAAGAAAGACACAATAAGAAAAACTGAAACATAACCTGTACCAGTGCACCATTATCTTTTATAGCAACCCAAAACCACCTTTCCACTTTTCTTTTGCAGCGTGATACCCCAACTTGTCCACATCCAACTTCATCCTTTCTGTCACTTCCCATTCGACCCCCTTAGCCACCCTCTCTGTAGTCCACTCCACTCCACTTCATTCCGTACGAGCTCCTGTCTTGCCAGCCATAGCCCCCTTTTGTATAGGCTCAGGAGCAACCACAAAATCCCCCACCCACTCCTAATGTGGGCTCCTACAAAACCCCTCTTCACCACCTGCCATGTCAGTGTAAGATCAGGCTTTGCCCTCCCCACCACCTTTTTTGCCTTAGCCCAGAGCTGTCTGGTAAAACTGCACTCCCACATAACATGGTACGCTGTCTCCCCAGCACCACACGATGGTCTCGGGCACAGAGGAGACCGGCCCAGACCGTGCCTGTGTATCTTGTCTCGCACCGGTAGCGTTCTGTGCAAGCAGGCCCAGTTCAGATCCTTCAGCCCATTAGTTTGGCCTACTGCCTGAACACCCACCGTAACTGATGACGGTACCCCCAACAACGGAGACGGGTTTACCTTCCCTCTAACCACCCTGTACAGGACCCTTTGCTGCTTCCATATGCCATCTTCCAGGGCCTTAGGGTGAGCCCTCAGCCACTTGGCAACCCAGGCATAGTGCCACGGTAGCTGCTCTGACCTCGGACCTACATTGGACCAGTTTAGTACCCTCTGGCAGCGTATAAAAAGAAATATTTCATACCTAAACTAGCCGGATGCCCCACCTCTGAAGCCATGTCCTGAAGCAGAGACGCCACAAAAACGGTGTCAAGTTTCAGGGGGAGGTCCGGCACATCCCTGCCACCCTCAGCCAAGCCCGACATCATGCGGCCAAGTGCCACCCACTCATACCTCCCTCCCCATAGGAAATTGAAAATTGTTCTCGCCAGGGGCCGTCTGATGGCGACCGGCAGAGGGAAAACAGAGTGGAGAGCATGTCCGCCTTGAGCACAAGCACTTTACCCAGAAGTGTCAGCTTCCTGGCATTCCACAATGCTAATCTGGACTTCACTCGCTGAAAACGCCCCTCCCAGTTGACGGTAGCACTATTCATTGGTTGGAATTGTACACCTAAGATCTGTATTGGCCCTTGACACACCGATAGTCCACCCGGAGCAACATCACGCCCCTTCCAACTCCCTTCACTGTACATTTGCCAATGTTGAGCCTAGCTCCTGAGACCCTTCAAAAATCCTCAAAACCTCCAAAGCTCTCACCACACACTCGTCACTGTCCAGCAACAATGTTGTGTCATCAGCGTACTGTGAAAGTTTCACCCGTAGGTCCCCTCCCCCTGGAACCAGGGTCACCCTCACACTGGCGTCTGCTCTGATGGCCTCTGCAGGGGAATGCAGGGGGGTGCTGAAGCCCTTCAACACCTTCAGCATCTGGGTGCAGCAGAACCGGGAACATCTGGGTGCAGCAGAACCTGGAACTGTCGACAACCGGTCCAGAAACCTAGTGGGTCCCGCACATATCGTGCAGCAGAAACCACATCAGAAAAGCAACCGAAAAATTCCTTTAATGCCAAGTCTGTCATAAAAGGGTTGAACATATGGACATAAATTATCCTAAAGTTAGGTCTGTCCATATTTACCACCTCACACAAATTCAACGGGTGCTTGTTTGCCAATCTAGCACACCTTGCAGTGACAGCCTGATGAGTCTCAGCTGAAACAAATGAAACATCATACCCGGTTGCCTGCTGATGCCACTGAATACAAAAAACGTCCTCCACCGTCAGATTCAACTGGCCCTTGATGATTCTGGTGCAAAACAAATCCCTTGGCATCACTTCCCTGTCGCTGCTCCTCCACTGGAACCTCAAAGTCCTGCGCAGTCCCACCCGAGGAATTGTCCGGCCCTGGTTGGCAAACGCCATGTTAGAAAAAGAAGAAAAAACACAGCGCGCGCTTCTCAATTGTACAATTGACAAGAACAGATTTTTTTTTTATTTTTTTTTTATTTTTTATTAGAAAAAATCAACAGTACAGTAACCATTATACTCCCAACACATGACTTGGCACTGTGTCCCCATTCGCATCCCCGCACCCCTGAAGTGAAACTGCCCATATGTCATGAAAGAAAAACAAACGACTCCAAAACACAAAAACACAAGCAAAAGAAAGACACAATAAGAAAAACTGAAACATAACCTGTACCAGTGCACCATTATCTTTTATAGCAACCCAAAACCACCTTTCCACTTTTCTTTTGCAGCGTGATACCCCAACTTGTCCACATCCAACTTCATCCTTTCTGTCACCTCCCATTCGACCCCCTTAGCCACCCTCTCTGTACTCCACTCCACTCCACTCCATTCCGTACGAGCTCCTGTCTTGCCAGCCATAGCCCCCTTTTGTATAGGCTCAGGAGCAACCACAAAATCCCCCACCCACTCCTAATGTGGGCTCCTACAAAACCCCTCTCCACCACCTGCCATGACAGTGTAAGATCAGGCTTTGCCCTCCCCACCACCTTTTTTGCCTTAGCCCAGAGCTGTCTGGCAAAACTGCACTCCCACATAACTTGGTACGCTGTCTCCCCAGCACCACACGATGGTCTCGGGCACAGAGGAGACCGGCCCAGACCGTGCCTGTGTATCTTGTCTCGCACCGGTAGCGTTCTGTGCAAAAAGGCCCAGTTCAGATCCTTCAGCCCATTACTTTGGCCTACTGCCTGAACACCCACCGTAACTGATGACGGTACCCCCAACAACGGAGATGGGTTTACCTTCCCTCTAACCACCCTGTACAGGACCCTTTGCTGCTTCCATATGCCATCTTCCAGGGCCTTAGGGTGAGCCCTCAGCCACTTGGCAACCCAGGCATAGTGCCACGGTAGCTGCTCTGACCTCGGACTTACATTGGACCAGTTCAGTATCCCTCTGGCAGCGTATAAAAAGAAATATTTCATACCTAAACTAGCCGGATGCCCCACCTCTGAAGCCATGTCCTGAAGCAGAGACGCCACAAAAATGGTGTCAAGTTTCAGGGGGAGGTCCAGATCATCCCTGCCACCCTCAGCCAAGCCCGACATCATGCGGCCACGTGCCACCCACTCATACCTCCCTCCCCATAGGAAATCGAAAATTGTTCTCGCCAGGGGCCGTCTGATGGCGACCGGCAGAGGGAAAACATATGCCAGGTGGAGCACAGAGGAGAGCATGTCCGCCTTGAGCACAAGCACTTTACCCAGAAGTGTCAGCTTCCTGGCCTTCCACAATGCTAATCTGGACTTCAATCGCTGAAAACGCCCCTCCCAGTTGACGGTAGCACTATTCATTGTTTGGAATTGTACACCTAAGATCTTTATTGGCCCTTGACACACCGACAGTCCACCCGGAGCAACATCACGCCCCTTCCAACTCCCTTCACTGTACATTTGCCAATGTTGAGCCTAGCTCCTGAGACCCTTCCAAAATCCTCAAAACCTCCAAAGCTCTCACCACACACTCGTCACTGTCCAGCAACAATGTTGTGTCATCAGTGTACTGTGAAAGTTTCACCCGTAGGTCCCCTCCCCCTGGTACCAGGGTCACCCTCACACTGGCGTCTGCTCTGATGGCCTCTGCAGGGGAATGCAGGGGGGGTGCTGAAGCCCTTCAACACCTTCAGCATCTGGGTGCAGCAGAACCGGGAACATCTGGGTGCAGCAGAACCTGGAACTGTCGACAACCAGTCCAGAAACCTAGTGGGTCCCGCACATATCGTGCAGCAGAAACCACATCAGAAAAGCGACCAAAAAATTCCTTTAATGCCAAGTCTGTCATAAAAGGGTTGAACATATGGAGACAAATTATCCTAAAGTTAGGTCTGTCCATATTTACCACCTCACACAAATTTAACGGGTGCTTGTTTGCCAATCTAGCACACCTTGCAGTGACAGCCTGATGAGTCTCAGCTGAAACAAATTAAACATCATACCCGGTTTGCCTGCTGATGCCACTGAATACAAAAAACGTCCTCCACCGTCAGATTCAACTGGCCCTTGATGATTCTGGTGCAAAACAAATCCCTTGGCATCACTTCCCTGTCGCTGCTCCTCCACTGGAACCTCAAAGTCCTGCGCAGTCCCACCCAAGGAATTGTCCGGCCCAGGTTGGCGCCATGTTAGAAAAAGAAGAAAAAACACAGCGCGCGCTTCTCAATTGTACAAGTGACAAGAACAGATTTTTTTATTTATTTATTTTTTATATTTTATTAGAAAAAATCAACAGTACAGTAACCATTATACTCCCAACACATGACTTGGCACTGTGTCCCCATTCGCATCCCCGCACCCCTGAAGTGAAACTGCCCATATGTCATGAAAGAAAAACAAACGACTCCAAAACAGAAAAACACAAGCAAAAGAAAGACACAATAAGAAAAACTGAAACATAACCTGTACCAGTGCACCATTATCTTTTATAGCAACCCAAAACCACCTTTCCACTTTTCTTTTGCAGCGTGATACCCCAACTTGTCCACATCCAACTTCATCCTTTCTGTCACCTCCCATTCGACCCCCTTAGCCACCCTCTCTGTAGTCCACTCCACTCCACTCCATTCCGTACGAGCTCCTGTCTTGCCAGCCATAGCCCCCTTTTGTATAGGCTCAGGAGCAACCACAAAATCCCCCACCCACTCCTAATGTGGGCTCCTACAAAACCCCTCTCCACCACCTGCCATGTCAGTGTAAGATCAGGCTTTGCCCTCCCCACCACCTTTTTTGCCTTAGCCCAGAGCTGTCTGGCAAAACTGCACTCCCACATAACATGGTACGCTGTCTCCCCAGCACCACACGATGGTCTCGGGCACAGAGGAGACCGGCCCAGACCGTGCCTGTGTATCTTGCCTCGCACCGGTAGCGTTCTGTGCAAGCAGGCCCAGTTCAGATCCTTCTGCCCATTACTCAGGCCTACTGCCTGAAGACCCACCCAAACTGATGACGGTACCCCCAACACCGGAGACGGGTTTACCTTCCCTCTAACCACCCTGTACAGGACCCTTTGCTGCTTCCATATGCCATCTTCCAGGGCCTTAGGGTGAGCCCTCAGCCACTTGGCAACCCAGGCATAGTGCCACGGTAGCTGCTCTGACCTCGGACTTACATTGGACCAGTTCAGTATCCCTCTGGCAGCGTATAAAAAGAAATATTTCATACCTAAACTAGCCGGATGCCCCACCTCTGAAGCCATGTCCTGAAGCAGAGACGCCACAAAAATGGTGTCAAGTTTCAGGGGGAGGTCCAGATCATCCCTGCCACCCTCAGCCAAGCCCGACATCATGCGGCCACGTGCCACCCACTCATACCTCCCTCCCCATAGGAAATCGAAAATTGTTCTCGCCAGGGGCCGTCTGATGGCGACCGGCAGAGGGAAAACATATGCCAGGTGGAGCACAGAGGAGAGCATGTCCGCCATGAGCACAAGCAATTTACCCAGAAGTGTCAGCTTCCTGGCCTTCCACAATGCTAATCTGGACTTCAATCGCTGAAAACGCCCCTCCCAGTTGACGGTAGCACTATTCATTGTTTGGAATTGTACACCTAAGATCTTTATTGGCCCTTGACACACCGATAGTCCACCCGGAGCAACATCACGCCCCTTCCAACTCCCTTCACTGTACATTTGCCAATGTTGAGCCTAGCTCCTGAGACCCTTCCAAAATCCTCAAAACCTCCAAAGCTCTCACCACACACTCGTCACTGTCCAGCAACAATGTTGTGTCATCAGTGTACTGTGAAAGTTTCACCCGTAGGTCCCCTCCCCCTGGAACCAGGGTCACCCTCACACTGGCGTCTGCTCTGATGGCCTCTGCAGGGGAATGCAGGGGGGGTGCTGAAGCCCTTCCACACCTTCAGCATCTGGGTGCAGCAGAACCGGGAACATCTGGGTGCAGCAGAACCTGGAACTGTCGACAACCAGTCCAGAAACCTAGTGGGTCCCGCACATATCGTGCAGCAGAAACCACATCAGAAAAGCGACCGAAAAATTCCTTTAATGCCAAGTCTGTCATAAAAGGGTTGAACATATGGACAGAAATTATCCTAAAGTTAGGTCTGTCCATATTTACCACCTCACACAAATTCAACGGGTGCTTGTTTGCCAATCTAGCACACCTTGCAGTGACAGCCTGATGAGTCTCAGCTGAAACAAATGAAACATCATACCCGGTTGCCTGCTGATGCCACTGAATACAAAAAACGTCCTCCACCGTCAGATTCAACTGGCCCTTGATGATTCTGGTGCAAAACAAATCCCTTGGCATCACTTCCCTGTCGCTGCTCTTCCACTGGAACCTCAAAGTCCTGCGCAGTCCCACCCAAGGACTTGACCGGCCCTGGTTGGCAAACGCCATGTTAGAAAAAGAAGAAAAAACACAGCCCGCGCTTCTCAAATGTACAAGTGTCAAGAACAGATTTTTTTTTTCTTTTTTTTATATTTTATTAGAAAAAAATCAACAGTACAGTAACCATTATACTCCCAACACATGACTTGGCACTGTGTCCCCATTCGCATCCCTGCACCCCTGAAGTGAAACTGCCAATATCTCATGAAAGAAAAACAAACGACTCCAAAACAGAAAAACACAAGCAAAAGAAAGACACAATAAGAAAAACTGAAACATAACCTGTACCAGTGCACCATTATCTTTTATAGCAACCCAAAACCACCTTTCCACTTTTCTTTTGCAGCGTGATACCCCAACTTGTCCACATCCAACTTCATCCTTTCTGTCACCTCCCATTCGACCCCCTTAGCCACCCTCTCTGTAGTCCACTCCACTCCACTTCATTCCGTACGAACTCCTGTCTTGCCAGCCATAGCCCCCTTTTGTATAGACTCAGGAGCAACCACAAAATCCCCCACCCACTCCTAATGTGGGCTCCTACAAAACCCCTCTTCACCACCTGCCATGTCAGTGTAAGATCAGGCTTTGCCCTCCCCACCACCTTTTTTGCCTTGGCCCAGAGCTGTCTGGTAAAACTGCACTCCCATATAACATGGTACGCTGTCTCCCCAGCACCACACGATGGTCTCGGGCACAGAGGAGACCGGCCCAGACCGTGCCTGTGTATCTTGTCTCGCACCGGTAGCGTTCTGTGCAAGCAGGCCCAGTTCAGATCCTTCAGCCCATTAGTTTGGCCTACTGCCTGAACACCCACCGTAACTGATGACGGTACCCCCAACAACGGAGACGGGTTTACCTTCCCTCTAACCACCCTGTACAGGACCCTTTGCTGCTTCCATATGCCATCTTCCAGGGCCTTAGGGTGAGCCCTCAGCCACTTGGCAACCCAGGCATAGTGCCACGGTAGCTGCTCTGACCTCGGACCTACATTGGACCAGTTTAGTACCCTCTGGCAGCGTATAAAAAGAAATATTTCATACCTAAACTAGCCGGATGCCCCACCTCTGAAGCCATGTCCTGAAGCAGAGACGCCACAAAAATGGTGTCAAGTTTCAGGGGGAGGTCCGGCACATCCCTGCCACCCTCAGCCAAGCCCGACATCATGCGGCCAAGTGCCACCCACTCATACCTCCCTCCCCATAGGAAATTGAAAATTGTTCTCGCCAGGGGCCGTCTGATGGCGACCGGCAGAGGGAAAACAGAGTGGAGAGCATGTCCGCCTTGAGCACAAGCACTTTACCCAGAAGTGTCAGCTTCCTGGCATTCCACAATGCTAATCTGGACTTCACTCGCTGAAAACGCCCCTCCCAGTTGACGGTAACACTATTCATTGGTTGGAATTGTACACCTAAGATCTGTATTGGCCCTTGACACACCGATAGTCCACCCGGAGCAACATCACGCCCCTTCCAACTCCCTTCACTGTACATTTGCCAATGTTGAGCCTAGCTCCTGAGACCCTTCCAAAATCCTCAAAACCTCCAAAGCTCTCACCACACACTCGTCACTGTCCAGCAACAATGTTGTGTCATCAGCGTACTGTGAAAGTTTCACCCGTAGGTCCCCTCTCCCTGGAACCAGGGTCACCCTCACACTGGCGTCTGCTCTGATGGCCTCTGCAGGGGAATGCAGGGGGGTGCTGAAGCCCTTCAACACCTTCAGCATCTGGGTGCAGCAGAACCGGGAACATCTGGGTGCAGCAGAACCTGGAACTGTCGACAACCAGTCCAGAAACCTAGTGGGTCCCGCACATATCGTGCAGCAGAAACCACATCAGAAAAGCGACCGAAAAATTCCTTTAATGCCAAGTCTGTCATAAAAGGGTTGAACATATGGACAGAAATTATCCTAAAGTTAGGTCTGTCCATATTTACCACCTCACACAAATTCAACGGGTGCTTGTTTGCCAATCTAGCACACCTTGCAGTGACAGCCTGATGAGTCTCAGCTGAAACAAATGAAACATCATACCCGGTTGCCTGCTGATGCCACTGAATACAAAAAACGTCCTCCACCGTCAGATTCAACTGGCCCTTGATGATTCTGGTGCAAAACAAATCCCTTGGCATCACTTCCCTGTCGCTGCTCCTCCACTGGAACCTTAAAGTCCTGCGCAGTCCCACCCAAGGAATTGACCGGCCCTGGTTGGCAAACGCCATGTTAGAAAAAGAAGAAAAAACACAGCCCGCGCTTCTCAAATGTACAAGTGTCAAGAACAGATTTTTTTTTTTTTTTTTTTATATTTTATTAGAAAAAAATCAACAGTACAGTAACCATTATACTCCCAACACATGACTTGGCACTGTGTCCCCATTCGCATCCCTGCACCCCTGAAGTGAAACTGCCAATATCTCATGAAAGAAAAACAAACGACTCCAAAACAGAAAAACACAAGCAAAAGAAAGACACAATAAGAAAAACTGAAACATAACCTGTACCAGTGCACCATTATCTTTTATAGCAACCCAAAACCACCTTTCCACTTTTCTTTTGCAGCGTGATACCCCAACTTGTCCACATCCAACTTCATCCTTTCTGTCACCTCCCATTCGACCCCCTTAGCCACCCTCTCTGTGTTCCACTCCACTCCACTCCATTCCGTACGAGCTCCTGTCTTGCCAGCCATAGCCCCCTTTTGTATAGGCTCAGGAGCATCCACAAAATCCCCCACCCACTCCTAATGTGGGCTCCTACAAAACCCCTCTCCACCACCTGCCATGTCAGTGTAAGATCAGGCTTTGCCCTCCCCACCACCTTTTTTGCCTTAGCCCAGAGCTGTCTGGCAAAACTGCACTCCCACATAACATGGTACGCTGTCTCCCCAGCACCACACGATGGTCTCGGGCACAGAGGAGACCGGCCCAGACCGTGCCTGTGTATCTTGCCTCGCACCGGTAGCGTTCTGTGCAAGCAGGCCCAGTTCAGATCCTTCTGCCCATTACTCAGGCCTACTGCCTGAAGACCCACCCAAACTGATGACGGTACCCCCAACACCGGAGACGGGTTTACCTTCCCTCTAACCACCCTGTACAGGACCCTTTGCTGCTTCCATATGCCATCTTCCAGGGCCTTAGGGTGAGCCCTCAGCCACTTGGCAACCCAGGCATAATGCCACGGTAGCTGCTCTGACCTCGGACTTACATTGGACCAATTCAGTATCCCTCTGGCAGCGTATAAAAAGAAATATTTCATACCTAAACTAACCGGATGCCCCACCTCTGAAGCCATGTCCTGAAGCAGAGACGCCACAAAAATGGTGTCAAGTTTCAGGGGGAGGTCCAGCACATCCCTGCCACCCTCAGCCAAGCCCGACATCATGCGGCCACGTGCCACCCACTCATACCTCCCTCCCCATAGGAAATCGAAAATTGTTCTCGCCAGGGGCCGTCTGATGGCGACCGGCAGAGGGAAAACATATGCCAGGTGGAGCACAGAGGAGAGCATGTCCGCCTTGAGCACAAGCACTTTACCCAGAAGTGTCAGCTTCCTGGCCTTCCACAATGCTAATCTGGACTTCAATGGCTGAAAACGCCCCTCCCAGTTGACGGTAGCACTATTCATTGTTTGGAATTGTACACCTAAGATCTTTATTGGCCCTTGACACACCGATAGTCCACCCGGAGCAACATCACGCCCCTTCCAACTCCCTTC
The DNA here is from genome assembly GCF_033026475.1 of Channa argus. Lineage (NCBI taxonomy): Eukaryota > Metazoa > Chordata > Actinopteri > Anabantiformes > Channidae > Channa > Channa argus. The sequence continues at coordinate 123,821 of NW_027125237.1, read as the reverse complement.
ACTGTACATTTGCCAATGTTGAGCCTAGCTCCTGAGACCCTTCCAAAATCCTCAAAACCTCCAAAGCTCTCACCACACACTCGTCACTGTCCAGCAACAATGTTGTGTCATCAGTGTACTGTGAAAGTTTCACCCGTAGGTCCCCTCCCCCTGGAACCAGGGTCACCCTCACACTGGCGTCTGCTCTGATGGCCTCTGCAGGGGAATGCAGGGGGGGTGCTGAAGCCCTTCCACACCTTCAGCATCTGGGTGCAGCAGAACCGGGAACATCTGGGTGCAGCAGAACCTGGAACTGTCGACAACCAGTCCAGAAACCTAGTGGGTCCCGGACATATCGTGCAGCAGAAACCACATCAGAAAAGCGACCGAAAAATTCCTTTAATGCCAAGTCTGTCATAAAAGGGTTGAACATATGGACATAAATTATCCTAAAGTTAGGTCTGTCCATATTTACCACCTCACACAAATTCAACGGGTGCTTGTTTGCCAATCTAGCACACCTTGCAGTGACAGCCTGATGAGTCTCAGCTGAAACAAATGAAACATCATACCCGGTTGCCTGCTGATGCCACTGAATACAAAAAACGTCCTCCACCGTCAGATTCAACTGGCCCTTGATGATTCTGGTGCAAAACAAATCCCTTGGCATCACTTCCCTGTCGCTGCTCCTCCACTGGAACCTCAAAGTCCTGCGCAGTCCCACCCAAGGACTTGACCGGCCCTGGTTGGCAAACGCCATGTTAGAAAAAGAAGAAAAAACACAGCCCGCGCTTCTCAAATGTACAAGTGTCAAGAACAGATTTTTTTTTTTTTTTTTTTATATTTTATTAGAAAAAAATCAACAGTACAGTAACCATTATACTCCCAACACATGACTTGGCACTGTGTCCCCATTCGCATCCCTGCACCCCTGAAGTGAAACTGCCAATATCTCATGAAAGAAAAACAAACGACTCCAAAACAGAAAAACACAAGCAAAAGAAAGACACAATAAGAAAAACTGAAACATAACCTGTACCAGTGCACCATTATCTTTTATAGCAACCCAAAACCACCTTTCCACTTTTCTTTTGCAGCGTGATACCCCAACTTGTCCACATCCAACTTCATCCTTTCTGTCACCTCCCATTCGACCCCCTTAGCCACCCTCTCTGTAGTCCACTCCACTCCACTTCATTCCGTACGAGCTCCTGTCTTGCCAGCCATAGCCCCCTTTTGTATAGGCTCAGGAGCAACCACAAAATCCCCCACCCACTCCTAATGTGGGCTCCTACAAAACCCCTCTTCACCACCTGCCATGTCAGTGTAAGATCAGGCTTTGCCCTCCCCACCACCTTTTTTGCCTTGGCCCAGAGCTGTCTGGTAAAACTGCACTCCCATATAACATGGTACGCTGTCTCCCCAGCACCACACGATGGTCTCGGGCACAGAGGAGACCGGCCCAGACCGTGCCTGTGTATCTTGTCTCGCACCGGTAGCGTTCTGTGCAAGCAGGCCCAGTTCAGATCCTTCAGCCCATTAGTTTGGCCTACTGCCTGAACACCCACCGTAACTGATGACGGTACCCCCAACAACGGAGACGGGTTTACCTTCCCTCTAACCACCCTGTACAGGACCCTTTGCTGCTTCCATATGCCATCTTCCAGGGCCTTAGGGTGAGCCCTCAGCCACTTGGCAACCCAGGCATAGTGCCACGGTAGCTGCTCTGACCTCGGACCTACATTGGACCAGTTTAGTACCCTCTGGCAGCGTATAAAAAGAAATATTTCATACCTAAACTAGCCGGATGCCCCACCTCTGAAGCCATGTCCTGAAGCAGAGACGCCACAAAAATGGTGTCAAGTTTCAGGGGGAGGTCCGGCACATCCCTGCCACCCTCAGCCAAGCCCGACATCATGCGGCCAAGTGCCACCCACTCATACCTCCCTCCCCATAGGAAATTGAAAATTGTTCTCGCCAGGGGCCGTCTGATGGCGACCGGCAGAGGGAAAACAGAGTGGAGAGCATGTCCGCCTTGAGCACAAGCACTTTACCCAGAAGTGTCAGCTTCCTGGCATTCCACAATGCTAATCTGGACTTCACTCGCTGAAAACGCCCCTCCCAGTTGACGGTAGCACTATTCATTGGTTGGAATTGTACACCTAAGATCTGTATTGGCCCTTGACACACCGATAGTCCACCCGGAGCAACATCACGCCCCTTCCAACTCCCTTCACTGTACATTTGCCAATGTTGAGCCTAGCTCCTGAGACCCTTCAAAAATCCTCAAAACCTCCAAAGCTCTCACCACACACTCGTCACTGTCCAGCAACAATGTTGTGTCATCAGCGTACTGTGAAAGTTTCACCCGTAGGTCCCCTCTCCCTGGAACCAGGGTCACCCTCACACTGGCGTCTGCTCTGATGGCCTCTGCAGGGGAATGCAGGGGGGTGCTGAAGCCCTTCAACACCTTCAGCATCTGGGTGCAGCAGAACCGGGAACATCTGGGTGCAGCAGAACCTGGAACTGTCGACAACCAGTCCAGAAACCTAGTGGGTCCCGCACATATCGTGCAGCAGAAACCACATCAGAAAAGCGACCGAAAAATTCCTTTAATGCCAAGTCTGTCATAAAAGGGTTGAACATATGGACAGAAATTATCCTAAAGTTAGGTCTGTCCATATTTACCACCTCACACAAATTCAACGGGTGCTTGTTTGCCAATCTAGCACACCTTGCAGTGACAGCCTGATGAGTCTCAGCTGAAACAAATGAAACATCATACCCGGTTGCCTGCTGATGCCACTGAATACAAAAAACGTCCTCCACCGTCAGATTCAACTGGCCCTTGATGATTCTGGTGCAAAACAAATCCCTTGGCATCACTTCCCTGTCGCTGCTCCTCCACTGGAACCTCAAAGTCCTGCGCAGTCCCACCCGAGGAATTGTCCGGCCCTGGTTGGCGCCATGTTAGAAAAAGAATAAAAAACACAGCGCGCGCTTCTCAATTGTACAAGTGACAAGAACAGATTTTTTTTTTTTTTTTTTATATTTTATTAGAAAAAATCAACAGTACAGTAACCATTATACTCCCAACACATGACTTGGCACTGTGTCCCCATTCGCATCCCCGCACCCCTGAAGTGAAACTGCCCATATGTCATGAAAGAAAAACAAACGACTCCAAAACAGAAAAACACAAGCAAAAGAAAGACACAATAAGAAAAACTGAAACATAACCTGTACCAGTGCACCATTATCTTTTATAGCAACCCAAAACCACCTTTCCACTTTTCTTTTGCAGCGTGATACCCCAACTTGTCCACATCCAACTTCATCCTTTCTGTCACCTCCCATTCGACCCCCTTAGCCACCCTCTCTGTAGTCCACTCCACTCCACTCCATTCCGTACGAGCTCCTGTCTTGCCAGCCATAGCCCCCTTTTGTATAGGCTCAGGAGCATCCACAAAATCCCCCACCCACTCCTAATGTGGGCTCCTACAAAACCCCTCTCCACCACCTGCCATGTCAGTGTAAGATCAGGCTTTTCCCTCCCCACCACCTTTTTTGCCTTAGCCCAGAGCTGTCTGGCAAAACTGCACTCCCACATAACATGGTACGCTGTCTCCCCAGCACCACACGATGGTCTCGGGCACAGAGGAGACCGGCCCAGACCGTGCCTGTGTATCTTGCCTCGCACCGGTAGCGTTCTGTGCAAGCAGACCCAGTTCAGATCCTTCTGCCCATTACTCAGGCCTACTGCCTGAAGACCCACCCAAACTGATGACGGTACCCCCAACAACGGAGACGGGTTTACCTTCCCTCTAACCACCCTGTACAGGACCCTTTGCTGCTTCCATATGCCATCTTCCAGGGCCTCAGGGTGAGCCCTCAGCCACTTGGCAACCCAGGCATAGTGCCACGGTAGCTGCTCTGACCTCGGACTTACATTGGACCAGTTCAGTATCCCTCTGGCAGCGTATAAAAAGAAATATTTCATACCTAAACTAGCCGGATGCCCCACCTCTGAAGCCATGTCCTGAAGCAGAGACGCCACAAAAATGGTGTCAAGTTTCAGGGGGAGGTCCGGCACATCCCTGCCACCCTCAGCCAAGCCCGACATCATGCGGCCACGTGCCACCCACTCATACCTCCCTCCCCATAGGAAATCGAAAATTGTTCTCGCCAGGGGCCGTCTGATGGCGACCGGCAGAGGGAAAACATATGCCAGGTGGAGCACAGAGGAGAGCATGTCCGCCTTGAGCACAAGCACTTTACCCAGAAGTGTCAGCTTCCTGGCCTTCCACAATGCTAATCTGGACTTCAATGGCTGAAAACGCCCCTCCCAGTTGACGGTAGCACTATTCATTGGTTGGAATTGTACACCTAAGATCTTTATTGGCCCTTGACACACCGATAGTCCACCCGGAGCAACATCACGCCCCTTCCAACTCCCTTCACTGTACATTTGCCAATGTTGAGCCTAGCTCCTGAGACCCTTCCAAAATCCTCAAAACCTCCAAAGCTCTCACCACACACTCGTCACTGTCCAGCAACAATGTTGTGTCATCAGTGTACTGTGAAAGTTTCACCCGTAGGTCCCCTCCCCCTGGAACCAGGGTCACCCTCACACTGGCGTCTGCTCTGATGGCCTCTGCAGGGGAATGCAGGGGGGGTGCTGAAGCCCTTCCACACCTTCAGCATCTGGGTGCAGCAGAACCGGGAACATCTGGGTGCAGCAGAACCTGGAACTGTCGACAACCAGTCCAGAAACCTAGTGGGTCCCGCACATATCGTGCAGCAGAAACCACATCAGAAAAGCGACCGAAAAATTCCTTTAATGCCAAGTCTGTCATAAAAGGGTTGAACATATGGACAGAAATTATCCTAAAGTTAGGTATGTCCATATTTACCACCTCACACAAATTCAACGGGTGCTTGTTTGCCAATCTAGCACACCTTGCAGTGACAGCCTGATGAGTCTCAGCTGAAACAAATGAAACATCATACCCGGTTGCCTGCTGATGCCACTGAATACAAAAAACGTCCTCCACCGTCAGATTCAACTGGCCCTTGATGATTCTGGTGCAAAACAAATCCCTTGGCATCACTTCCCTGTCGCTGCTCCTCCACTGGAACCTCTAAGTCCTGCGCAGTCCCACCCAAGGAATTGACCGGCCCTGGTTGGCAAACGCCATGTTAGAAAAAGAAGAAAAAACACAGCCCGCGCTTCTCAAATGTACAAGTGTCAAGAACAGATTTTTTTCTTTTTTTTTTTTATATTTTATTAGAAAAAAATCAACAGTACAGTAACCATTATACTCCCAACACATGACTTGGCACTGTGTCCCCATTCGCATCCCCGCACCCCTGAAGTGAAACTGCCAATATCTCATGAAAGAAAAACAAACGACTCCAAAACAGAAAAACACAAGCAAAAGAAAGACACAATAAGAAAAACTGAAACATAACCTGTACCAGTGCACCATTATCTTTTATAGCAACCCAAAACCACCTTTCCACTTTTCTTTTGCAGCGTGATACCCCAACTTGTCCACATCCAACTTCATCCTTTCTGTCACCTCCCATTCGACCCCCTTAGCCACCCTCTCTGTAGTCCACTCCACTCCACTTCATTCCGTACGAGCTCCTGTCTTGCCAGCCATAGCCCCCTTTTGTATAGGCTCAGGAGCAACCACAAAATCCCCCACCCACTCCTAATGTGGGCTCCTACAAAACCCCTCTTCACCACCTGCCATGTCAGTGTAAGATCAGGCTTTGCCCTCCCCACCACCTTTTTTGCCTTAGCCCAGAGCTGTCTGGTAAAACTGCACTCCCACATAACATGGTACGCTGTCTCCCCAGCACCACACGATGGTCTCGGGCACAGAGGAGACCGGCCCAGACCGTGCCTGTGTATCTTGTCTCGCACCGGTAGCGTTCTGTGCAAGCAGGCCCTGTTCAGATCCTTCAGCCCATTAGTTTGGCCTACTGCCTGAACACCCACCGTAACTGATGACGGTACCCCCAACAACGGAGACGGGTTTACCTTCCCTCTAACCACCCTGTACAGGACCCTTTGCTGCTTCCATATGCCATCTTCCAGGGCCTTAGGGTGAGCCCTCAGCCAATTGGCAACCCAGGCATAGTGCCACGGTAGCTGCTCTGACCTCGGACCTACATTGGACCAGTTTAGTACCCTCTGGCAGCGTATAAAAAGAAATATTTCATACCTAAACTAGCCGGATGCCCCACCTCTGAAGCCATGTCCTGAAGCAGAGACGCCACAAAAACGGTGTCAAGTTTCAGGGGGAGGTCCGGCACATCCCTGCCACCCTCAGCCAAGCCCGACATCATGCGGCCAAGTGCCACCCACTCATACCTCCCTCCCCATAGGAAATTGAAAATTGTTCTCGCCAGGGGCCGTCTGATGGCGACCGGCAGAGGGAAAACAGAGTGGAGAGCATGTCCGCCTTGAGCACAAGCACTTTACCCAGAAGTGTCAGCTTCCTGGCATTCCACAATGCTAATCTGGACTTCACTCGCTGAAAACGCCCCTCCCAGTTGACGGTAGCACTATTCATTGGTTGGAATTGTACACCTAAGATCTGTATTGGCCCTTGACACACCGATAGTCCACCCGGAGCAACATCACGCCCCTTCCAACTCCCTTCACTGTACATTTGCCAATGTTGAGCCTAGCTCCTGAGACCCTTCAAAAATCCTCAAAACCTCCAAAGCTCTCACCACACACTCGTCACTGTCCAGCAACAATGTTGTGTCATCAGCGTACTGTGAAAGTTTCACCCGTAGGTCCCCTCCCCCTGGAACCAGGGTCACCCTCACACTGGCGTCTGCTCTGATGGCCTCTGCAGGGGAATGCAGGGGGGTGCTGAAGCCCTTCAACACCTTCAGCATCTGGGTGCAGCAGAACCGGGAACATCTGGGTGCAGCAGAACCTGGAACTGTCGACAACCGGTCCAGAAACCTAGTGGGTCCCGCACATATCGTGCAGCAGAAACCACATCAGAAAAGCAACCGAAAAATTCCTTTAATGCCAAGTCTGTCATAAAAGGGTTGAACATATGGACATAAATTATCCTAAAGTTAGGTCTGTCCATATTTACCACCTCACACAAATTCAACGGGTGCTTGTTTGCCAATCTAGCACACCTTGCAGTGACAGCCTGATGAGTCTCAGCTGAAACAAATGAAACATCATACCCGGTTGCCTGCTGATGCCACTGAATACAAAAAACGTCCTCCACCGTCAGATTCAACTGGCCCTTGATGATTCTGGTGCAAAACAAATCCCTTGGCATCACTTCCCTGTCGCTGCTCCTCCACTGGAACCTCAAAGTCCTGCGCAGTCCCACCCGAGGAATTGTCCGGCCCTGGTTGGCAAACGCCATGTTAGAAAAAGAAGAAAAAACACAGCGCGCGCTTCTCAATTGTACAATTCACAAGAACAGATTTTTTTTTTATTTTTTTTTTCTTTTTTATTAGAAAAAATCAACAGTACAGTAACCATTATACTCCCAACACATGACTTGGCACTGTGTCCCCATTCGCATCCCCGCACCCCTGAAGTGAAACTGCCCATATGTCATGAAAGAAAAACAAACGACTCCAAAACAGAAAAACATAAGCAAAAGAAAGACACAATAAGAAAAACTGAAACATAACCTGTACCAGTGCACCATTATCTTTTATAGCAACCCAAAACCACCTTTCCACTTTTCTTTTGCAGCGTGATACCCCAACTTGTCCACATCCAACTTCATCCTTTCTGTCACCTCCCATTCGACCCCCTTAGCCACCCTCTCTGTAGTCCACTCCACTCCACTCCATTCCGTACGAGCTCCTGTCTTGCCAGCCATAGCCCCCTTTTGTATAGGCTCAGGAGCAACCACAAAATCCCCCACCCACTCCTAATGTGGGCTCCTACAAAACCCCTCTCCACCACCTGCCATGACAGTGTAAGATCAGGCTTTGCCCTCCCCACCACCTTTTTTGCCTTAGCCCAGAGCTGTCTGGCAAAACTGCACTCCCACATAACTTGGTACGCTGTCTCCCCAGCACCACACGATGGTCTCGGGCACAGAGGAGACCGGCCCAGACCGTGCCTGTGTATCTTGTCTCGCACCGGTAGCGTTCTGTGCAAAAAGGCCCAGTTCAGATCCTTCAGCCCATTACTTTGGCCTACTGCCTGAACACCCACCGTAACTGATGACGGTACCCCCAACAACGGAGATGGGTTTACCTTCCCTCTAACCACCCTGTACAGGACCCTTTGCTGCTTCCATATGCCATCTTCCAGGGCCTTAGGGTGAGCCCTCAGCCACTTGGCAACCCAGGCATAGTGCCACGGTAGCTGCTCTGACCTCGGACTTACATTGGACCAGTTCAGTATCCCTCTGGCAGCGTATAAAAAGAAATATTTCATACCTAAACTAGCCGGATGCCCCACCTCTGAAGCCATGTCCTGAAGCAGAGACGCCACAAAAATGGTGTCAAGTTTCAGGGGGAGGTCCAGATCATCCCTGCCACCCTCAGCCAAGCCCGACATCATGCGGCCACGTGCCACCCACTCATACCTCCCTCCCCATAGGAAATCGAAAATTGTTCTCGCCAGGGGCCGTCTGATGGCGACCGGCAGAGGGAAAACATATGCCAGGTGGAGCACAGAGGAGAGCATGTCCGCCATGAGCACAAGCAATTTACCCAGAAGTGTCAGCTTCCTGGCCTTCCACAATGCTAATCTGGACTTCAATCGCTGAAAACGCCCCTCCCAGTTGACGGTAGCACTATTCATTGTTTGGAATTGTACACCTAAGATCTTTATTGGCCCTTGACACACCGATAGTCCACCCGGAGCAACATCACGCCCCTTCCAACTCCCTTCACTGTACATTTGCCAATGTTGAGCCTAGCTCCTGAGACCCTTCCAAAATCCTCAAAACCTCCAAAGCTCTCACCACACACTCGTCACTGTCCAGCAACAATGTTGTGTCATCAGTGTACTGTGAAAGTTTCACCCGTAGGTCCCCTCCCCCTGGAACCAGGGTCACCCTCACACTGGCGTCTGCTCTGATGGCCTCTGCAGGGGAATGCAGGGGGGGTGCTGAAGCCCTTCCACACCTTCAGCATCTGGGTGCAGCAGAACCGGGAACATCTGGGTGCAGCAGAACCTGGAACTGTCGACAACCAGTCCAGAAACCTAGTGGGTCCCGCACATATCGTGCAGCAGAAACCACATCAGAAAAGCGACCGAAAAATTCCTTTAATGCCAAGTCTGTCATAAAAGGGTTGAACATATGGACAGAAATTATCCTAAAGTTAGGTCTGTCCATATTTACCACCTCACACAAATTCAACGGGTGCTTGTTTGCCAATCTAGCACACCTTGCAGTGACAGCCTGATGAGTCTCAGCTGAAACAAATGAAACATCATACCCGGTTGCCTGCTGATGCCACTGAATACAAAAAACGTCCTCCACCGTCAGATTCAACTGGCCCTTGATGATTCTGGTGCAAAACAAATCCCTTGGCATCACTTCCCTGTCGCTGCTCCTCCACTGGAACCTCAAAGTCCTGCGCAGTCCCACCCAAGGACTTGACCGGCCCTGGTTGGCAAACGCCATGTTAGAAAAAGAAGAAAAAACACAGCCCGCGCTTCTCAAATGTACAAGTGTCAAGAACAGATTTTTTTTTTTTTTTTTTTATATTTTATTAGAAAAAAATCAACAGTACAGTAACCATTATACTCCCAACACATGACTTGGCACTGTGTCCCCATTCGCATCCCTGCACCCCTGAAGTGAAACTGCCAATATCTCATGAAAGAAAAACAAACGACTCCAAAACAGAAAAACACAAGCAAAAGAAAGACACAATAAGAAAAACTGAAACATAACCTGTACCAGTGCACCATTATCTTTTATAGCAACCCAAAACCACCTTTCCACTTTTCTTTTGCAGCGTGATACCCCAACTTGTCCACATCCAACTTCATCCTTTCTGTCACCTCCCATTCGACCCCCTTAGCCACCCTCTCTGTAGTCCACTCCACTCCACTTCATTCCGTACGAACTCCTGTCTTGCCAGCCATAGCCCCCTTTTGTATAGACTCAGGAGCAACCACAAAATCCCCCACCCACTCCTAATGTGGGCTCCTACAAAACCCCTCTTCACCACCTGCCATGTCAGTGTAAGATCAGGCTTTGCCCTCCCCACCACCTTTTTTGCCTTGGCCCAGAGCTGTCTGGTAAAACTGCACTCCCATATAACATGGTACGCTGTCTCCCCAGCACCACACGATGGTCTCGGGCACAGAGGAGACCGGCCCAGACCGTGCCTGTGTATCTTGTCTCGCACCGGTAGCGTTCTGTGCAAGCAGGCCCAGTTCAGATCCTTCAGCCCATTAGTTTGGCCTACTGCCTGAACACCCACCGTAACTGATGACGGTACCCCCAACAACGGAGACGGGTTTACCTTCCCTCTAACCACCCTGTACAGGACCCTTTGCTGCTTCCATATGCCATCTTCCAGGGCCTTAGGGTGAGCCCTCAGCCACTTGGCAACCCAGGCATAGTGCCACGGTAGCTGCTCTGACCTCGGACCTACATTGGACCAGTTTAGTACCCTCTGGCAGCGTATAAAAAGAAATATTTCATACCTAAACTAGCCGGATGCCCCACCTCTGAAGCCATGTCCTGAAGCAGAGACGCCACAAAAATGGTGTCAAGTTTCAGGGGGAGGTCCGGCACATCCCTGCCACCCTCAGCCAAGCCCGACATCATGCGGCCAAGTGCCACCCACTCATACCTCCCTCCCCATAGGAAATTGAAAATTGTTCTCGCCAGGGGCCGTCTGATGGCGACCGGCAGAGGGAAAACAGAGTGGAGAGCATGTCCGCCTTGAGCACAAGCACTTTACCCAGAAGTGTCAGCTTCCTGGCATTCCACAATGCTAATCTGGACTTCACTCGCTGAAAACGCCCCTCCCAGTTGACGGTAACACTATTCATTGGTTGGAATTGTACACCTAAGATCTGTATTGGCCCTTGACACACCGATAGTCCACCCGGAGCAACATCACGCCCCTTCCAACTCCCTTCACTGTACATTTGCCAATGTTGAGCCTAGCTCCTGAGACCCTTCCAAAATCCTCAAAACCTCCAAAGCTCTCACCACACACTCGTCACTGTCCAGCAACAATGTTGTGTCATCAGCGTACTGTGAAAGTTTCACCCGTAGGTCCCCTCTCCCTGGAACCAGGGTCACCCTCACACTGGCGTCTGCTCTGATGGCCTCTGCAGGGGAATGCAGGGGGGTGCTGAAGCCCTTCAACACCTTCAGCATCTGGGTGCAGCAGAACCGGGAACATCTGGGTGCAGCAGAACCTGGAACTGTCGACAACCAGTCCAGAAACCTAGTGGGTCCCGCACATATCGTGCAGCAGAAACCACATCAGAAAAGCGACCGAAAAATTCCTTTAATGCCAAGTCTGTCATAAAAGGGTTGAACATATGGACAGAAATTATCCTAAAGTTAGGTCTGTCCATATTTACCACCTCACACAAATTCAACGGGTGCTTGTTTGCCAATCTAGCACACCTTGCAGTGACAGCCTGATGAGTCTCAGCTGAAACAAATGAAACATCATACCCGGTTGCCTGCTGATGCCACTGAATACAAAAAACGTCCTCCACCGTCAGATTCAACTGGCCCTTGATGATTCTGGTGCAAAACAAATCCCTTGGCATCACTTCCCTGTCGCTGCTCCTCCACTGGAACCTTAAAGTCCTGCGCAGTCCCACCCAAGGAATTGACCGGCCCTGGTTGGCAAACGCCATGTTAGAAAAAGAAGAAAAAACACAGCCCGCGCTTCTCAAATGTACAAGTGTCAAGAACAGATTTTTTTTTTTTTTTTTTTTATATTTTATTAGAAAAAAATCAACAGTACAGTAACCATTATACTCCCAACACATGACTTGGCACTGTGTCCCCATTCGCATCCCTGCACCCCTGAAGTGAAACTGCCAATATCTCATGAAAGAAAAACAAACGACTCCAAAACAGAAAAACACAAGCAAAAGAAAGACACAATAAGAAAAACTGAAACATAACCTGTACCAGTGCACCATTATCTTTTATAGCAACCCAAAACCACCTTTCCACTTTTCTTTTGCAGCGTGATACCCCAACTTGTCCACATCCAACTTCATCCTTTCTGTCACCTCCCATTCGACCCCCTTAGCCACCCTCTCTGTGTTCCACTCCACTCCACTCCATTCCGTACGAGCTCCTGTCTTGCCAGCCATAGCCCCCTTTTGTATAGGCTCAGGAGCATCCACAAAATCCCCCACCCACTCCTAATGTGGGCTCCTACAAAACCCCTCTCCACCACCTGCCATGTCAGTGTAAGATCAGGCTTTGCCCTCCCCACCACCTTTTTTGCCTTAGCCCAGAGCTGTCTGGCAAAACTGCACTCCCACATAACATGGTACGCTGTCTCCCCAGCACCACACGATGGTCTCGGGCACAGAGGAGACCGGCCCAGACCGTGCCTGTGTATCTTGCCTCGCACCGGTAGCGTTCTGTGCAAGCAGGCCCAGTTCAGATCCTTCTGCCCATTACTCAGGCCTACTGCCTGAAGACCCACCCAAACTGATGACGGTACCCCCAACACCGGAGACGGGTTTACCTTCCCTCTAACCACCCTGTACAGGACCCTTTGCTGCTTCCATATGCCATCTTCCAGGGCCTTAGGGTGAGCCCTCAGCCACTTGGCAACCCAGGCATAATGCCACGGTAGCTGCTCTGACCTCGGACTTACATTGGACCAATTCAGTATCCCTCTGGCAGCGTATAAAAAGAAATATTTCATACCTAAACTAACCGGATGCCCCACCTCTGAAGCCATGTCCTGAAGCAGAGACGCCACAAAAATGGTGTCAAGTTTCAGGGGGAGGTCCAGCACATCCCTGCCACCCTCAGCCAAGCCCGACATCATGCGGCCACGTGCCACCCACTCATACCTCCCTCCCCATAGGAAATCGAAAATTGTTCTCGCCAGGGGCCGTCTGATGGCGACCGGCAGAGGGAAAACATATGCCAGGTGGAGCACAGAGGAGAGCATGTCCGCCTTGAGCACAAGCACTTTACCCAGAAGTGTCAGCTTCCTGGCCTTCCACAATGCTAATCTGGACTTCAATGGCTGAAAACGCCCCTCCCAGTTGACGGTAGCACTATTCATTGTTTGGAATTGTACACCTAAGATCTTTATTGGCCCTTGACACACCGATAGTCCACCCGGAGCAACATCACGCCCCTTCCAACTCCCTTCACTGTACATTTGCCAATGTTGAGCCTAGCTCCTGAGACCCTTCCAAAATCCTCAAAACCTCCAAAGCTCTCACCACACACTCGTCACTGTCCAGCAACAATGTTGTGTCATCAGTGTACTGTGAAAGTTTCACCCGTAGGTCCCCTCCCCCTGGAACCAGGGTCACCCTCACACTGGCGTCTGCTCTGATGGCCTCTGCAGGGGAATGCAGGGGGGGTGCTGAAGCCCTTCCACACCTTCAGCATCTGGGTGCAGCAGAACCGGGAACATCTGGGTGCAGCAGAACCTGGAACTGTCGACAACCAGTCCAGAAACCTAGTGGGTCCCGGACATATCGTGCAGCAGAAACCACATCAGAAAAGCGACCGAAAAATTCCTTTAATGCCAAGTCTGTCATAAAAGGGTTGAACATATGGACATAAATTATCCTAAAGTTAGGTCTGTCCATATTTACCACCTCACACAAATTCAACGGGTGCTTGTTTGCCAATCTAGCACACCTTGCAGTGACAGCCTGATGAGTCTCAGCTGAAACAAATGAAACATCATACCCGGTTGCCTGCTGATGCCACTGAATACAAAAAACGTCCTCCACCGTCAGATTCAACTGGCCCTTGATGATTCTGGTGCAAAACAAATCCCTTGGCATCACTTCCCTGTCGCTGCTCCTCCACTGGAACCTCAAAGTCCTGCGCAGTCCCACCCAAGGACTTGACCGGCCCTGGTTGGCAAACGCCATGTTAGAAAAAGAAGAAAAAACACAGCCCGCGCTTCTCAAATGTACAAGTGTCAAGAACAGATTTTTTTTTTTTTTTTTTATATTTTATTAGAAAAAAATCAACAGTACAGTAACCATTATACTCCCAACACATGACTTGGCACTGTGTCCCCATTCGCATCCCTGCACCCCTGAAGTGAAACTGCCAATATCTCATGAAAGAAAAACAAACGACTCCAAAACAGAAAAACACAAGCAAAAGAAAGACACAATAAGAAAAACTGAAACATAACCTGTACCAGTGCACCATTATCTTTTATAGCAACCCAAAACCACCTTTCCACTTTTCTTTTGCAGCGTGATACCCCAACTTGTCCACATCCAACTTCATCCTTTCTGTCACCTCCCATTCGACCCCCTTAGCCACCCTCTCTGTAGTCCACTCCACTCCACTTCATTCCGTACGAGCTCCTGTCTTGCCAGCCATAGCCCCCTTTTGTATAGGCTCAGGAGCAACCACAAAATCCCCCACCCACTCCTAATGTGGGCTCCTACAAAACCCCTCTTCACCACCTGCCATGTCAGTGTAAGATCAGGCTTTGCCCTCCCCACCACCTTTTTTGCCTTGGCCCAGAGCTGTCTGGTAAAACTGCACTCCCATATAACATGGTACGCTGTCTCCCCAGCACCACACGATGGTCTCGGGCACAGAGGAGACCGGCCCAGACCGTGCCTGTGTATCTTGTCTCGCACCGGTAGCGTTCTGTGCAAGCAGGCCCAGTTCAGATCCTTCAGCCCATTAGTTTGGCCTACTGCCTGAACACCCACCGTAACTGATGACGGTACCCCCAACAACGGAGACGGGTTTACCTTCCCTCTAACCACCCTGTACAGGACCCTTTGCTGCTTCCATATGCCATCTTCCAGGGCCTTAGGGTGAGCCCTCAGCCACTTGGCAACCCAGGCATAGTGCCACGGTAGCTGCTCTGACCTCGGACCTACATTGGACCAGTTTAGTACCCTCTGGCAGCGTATAAAAAGAAATATTTCATACCTAAACTAGCCGGATGCCCCACCTCTGAAGCCATGTCCTGAAGCAGAGACGCCACAAAAATGGTGTCAAGTTTCAGGGGGAGGTCCGGCACATCCCTGCCACCCTCAGCCAAGCCCGACATCATGCGGCCAAGTGCCACCCACTCATACCTCCCTCCCCATAGGAAATTGAAAATTGTTCTCGCCAGGGGCCGTCTGATGGCGACCGGCAGAGGGAAAACAGAGTGGAGAGCATGTCCGCCTTGAGCACAAGCACTTTACCCAGAAGTGTCAGCTTCCTGGCATTCCACAATGCTAATCTGGACTTCACTCGCTGAAAACGCCCCTCCCAGTTGACGGTAGCACTATTCATTGGTTGGAATTGTACACCTAAGATCTGTATTGGCCCTTGACACACCGATAGTCCACCCGGAGCAACATCACGCCCCTTCCAACTCCCTTCACTGTACATTTGCCAATGTTGAGCCTAGCTCCTGAGACCCTTCAAAAATCCTCAAAACCTCCAAAGCTCTCACCACACACTCGTCACTGTCCAGCAACAATGTTGTGTCATCAGCGTACTGTGAAAGTTTCACCCGTAGGTCCCCTCCCCCTGGAACCAGGGTCACCCTCACACTGGCGTCTGCTCTGATGGCCTCTGCAGGGGAATGCAGGGGGGTGCTGAAGCCCTTCAACACCTTCAGCATCTGGGTGCAGCAGAACCGGGAACATCTGGGTGCAGCAGAACCTGGAACTGTCGACAACCGGTCCAGAAACCTAGTGGGTCCCGCACATATCGTGCAGCAGAAACCACATCAGAAAAGCGACCGAAAAATTCCTTTAATGCCAAGTCTGTCATAAAAGGGTTGAACATATGGACATAAATTATCCTAAAGTTAGGTCTGTCCATATTTACCACCTCACACAAATTCAACGGGTGCTTGTTTGCCAATCTAGCACACCTTGCAGTGACAGCCTGATGAGTCTCAGCTGAAACAAATGAAACATCATACCCGGTTGCCTGCTGATGCCACTGAATACAAAAAACGTCCTCCACCGTCAGATTCAACTGGCCCTTGATGATTCTGGTGCAAAACAAATCCCTTGGCATCACTTCCCTGTCGCTGCTCCTCCACTGGAACCTCAAAGTCCTGCGCAGTCCCACCCGAGGAATTGTCCGGCCCTGGTTGGCGCCATGTTGGAAAAAGAAGAAAAAACACAGCGCGCGCTTCTCAATTGTACAAGTGACAAGAACAGATTTTTTTTTTTTTTTTTATATTTTATTAGAAAAAATCAACAGTACAGTAACCATTATACTCCCAACACATGACTTGGCACTGTGTCCCCATTCGCATCCCCGCACCCCTGAAGTGAAACTGCCCATATGTCATGAAAGAAAAACAAACGACTCCAAAACAGAAAAACACAAGCAAAAGAAAGACACAATAAGAAAAACTGAAACATAACCTGTACCAGTGCACCATTATCTTTTATAGCAACCCAAAACCACCTTTCCACTTTTCTTTTGCAGCGTGATACCCCAACTTGTCCACATCCAACTTCATCCTTTCTGTCACCTCCCATTCGACCCCCTTAGCCACCCTCTCTGTAGTCCACTCCACTCCACTCCATTCCGTACGAGCTCCTGTCTTGCCAGCCATAGCCCCCTTTTGTATAGGCTCAGGAGCATCCACAAAATCCCCCACCCACTCCTAATGTGGGCTCCTACAAAACCCCTCTCCACCACCTGCCATGTCAGTGTAAGATCAGGCTTTGCCCTCCCCACCACCTTTTTTGCCTTAGCCCAGAGCTGTCTGGCAAAACTGCACTCCCACATAACATGGTACGCTGTCTCCCCAGCACCACACGATGGTCTCGGGCACAGAGGAGACCGGCCCAGACCGTGCCTGTGTATCTTGCCTCGCACCGGTAGCGTTCTGTGCAAGCAGGCCCAGTTCAGATCCTTCTGCCCATTACTCAGGCCTACTGCCTGAAGACCCACCCAAACTGATGACGGTACCCCCAACACCGGAGACGGGTTTACCTTCCCTCTAACCACCCTGTACAGGACCCTTTGCTGCTTCCATATGCCATCTTCCAGGGCCTTAGGGTGAGCCCTCAGCCACTTGGCAACCCAGGCATAGTGCCACGGTAGCTGCTCTGACCTCGGACTTACATTGGACCAGTTCAGTATCCCTCTGGCAGCGTATAAAAAGAAATATTTCATACCTAAACTAGCCGGATGCCCCACCTCTGAAGCCATGTCCTGAAGCAGAGACGCCACAAAAATGGTGTCAAGTTTCAGGGGGAGGTCCAGCACATCCCTGCCACCCTCAGCCAAGCCCGACATCATGCGGCCACGTGCCACCCACTCATACCTCCCTCCCCATAGGAAATCGAAAATTGTTCTCGCCAGGGGCCGTCTGATGGCGACCGGCAGAGGGAAAACATATGCCAGGTGGAGCACAGAGGAGAGCATGTCCGCCTTGAGCACAAGCACTTTACCCAGAAGTGTCAGCTTCCTGGCCTTCCACAATGCTAATCTGGACTTCAATGGCTGAAAACGCCCCTCCCAGTTGACGGTAGCACTATTCATTGTTTGGAATTGTACACCTAAGATCTTTATTGGCCCTTGACACACCGATAGTCCACCCGGAGCAACATCACGCCCCTTCCAACTCCCTTCACTGTACATTTGCCAATGTTGAGCCTAGCTCCTGAGACCCTTCCAAAATCCTCAAAACCTCCAAAGCTCTCACCACACACTCGTCACTGTCCAGCAACAATGTTGTGTCATCAGTGTACTGTGAAAGTTTCACCCGTAGGTCCCCTCCCCCTGGAACCAGGGTCACCCTCACACTGGCGTCTGCTCTGATGGCCTCTGCAGGGGAATGCAGGGGGGGTGCTGAAGCCCTTCCACACCTTCAGCATCTGGGTGCAGCAGAACCGGGAACATCTGGGTGCAGCAGAACCTGGAACTGTCGACAACCAGTCCAGAAACCTAGTGGGTCCCGCACATATCGTGCAGCAGAAACCACATCAGAAAAGCGACCGAAAAATTCCTTTAATGCCAAGTCTGTCATAAAAGGGTTGAACATATGGACAGAAATTATCCTAAAGTTAGGTCTGTCCATATTTACCACCTCACACAAATTCAACGGGTGCTTGTTTGCCAATCTAGCACACCTTGCAGTGACAGCCTGATGAGTCTCAGCTGAAACAAATGAAACATCATACCCGGTTGCCTGCTGATGCCACTGAATACAAAAAACGTCCTCCACCGTCAGATTCAACTGGCCCTTGATGATTCTGGTGCAAAACAAATCCCTTGGCATCACTTCCCTGTCGCTGCTCCTCCACTGGAACCTCAAAGTCCTGCGCAGTCCCACCCAAGGACTTGACCGGCCCTGGTTGGCAAACGCCATGTTAGAAAAAGAAGAAAAAACACAGCCCGCGCTTCTCAAATGTACAAGTGTCAAGAACAGATTTTTTTTTTTTTTTTTTTATATTTTATTAGAAAAAAATCAACAGTACAGTAACCATTATACTCCCAACACATGACTTGGCACTGTGTCCCCATTCGCATCCCTGCACCCCTGAAGTGAAACTGCCAATATCTCATGAAAGAAAAACAAACGACTCCAAAACAGAAAAACACAAGCAAAAGAAAGACACAATAAGAAAAACTGAAACATAACCTGTACCAGTGCACCATTATCTTTTATAGCAACCCAAAACCACCTTTCCACTTTTCTTTTGCAGCGTGATACCCCAACTTGTCCACATCCAACTTCATCCTTTCTGTCACCTCCCATTCGACCCCCTTAGCCACCCTCTCTGTAGTCCACTCCACTCCACTTCATTCCGTACGAACTCCTGTCTTGCCAGCCATAGCCCCCTTTTGTATAGACTCAGGAGCAACCACAAAATCCCCCACCCACTCCTAATGTGGGCTCCTACAAAACCCCTCTTCACCACCTGCCATGTCAGTGTAAGATCAGGCTTTGCCCTCCCCACCACCTTTTTTGCCTTGGCCCAGAGCTGTCTGGTAAAACTGCACTCCCATATAACATGGTACGCTGTCTCCCCAGCACCACACGATGGTCTCGGGCACAGAGGAGACCGGCCCAGACCGTGCCTGTGTATCTTGTCTCGCACCGGTAGCGTTCTGTGCAAGCAGGCCCAGTTCAGATCCTTCAGCCCATTAGTTTGGCCTACTGCCTGAACACCCACCGTAACTGATGACGGTACCCCCAACAACGGAGACGGGTTTACCTTCCCTCTAACCACCCTGTACAGGACCCTTTGCTGCTTCCATATGCCATCTTCCAGGGCCTTAGGGTGAGCCCTCAGCCACTTGGCAACCCAGGCATAGTGCCACGGTAGCTGCTCTGACCTCGGACCTACATTGGACCAGTTTAGTACCCTCTGGCAGCGTATAAAAAGAAATATTTCATACCTAAACTAGCCGGATGCCCCACCTCTGAAGCCATGTCCTGAAGCAGAGACGCCACAAAAATGGTGTCAAGTTTCAGGGGGAGGTCCGGCACATCCCTGCCACCCTCAGCCAAGCCCGACATCATGCGGCCAAGTGCCACCCACTCATACCTCCCTCCCCATAGGAAATTGAAAATTGTTCTCGCCAGGGGCCGTCTGATGGCGACCGGCAGAGGGAAAACAGAGTGGAGAGCATGTCCGCCTTGAGCACAAGCACTTTACCCAGAAGTGTCAGCTTCCTGGCCTTCCACAATGCTAATCTGGACTTCAATGGCTGAAAACGCCCCTCCCAGTTGACGGTAGCACTATTCATTGTTTGGAATTGTACACCTAAGATCTTTATTGGCCCTTGACACACCGATAGTCCACCCGGAGCAACATCACGCCCCTTCCAACTCCCTTCACTGTACATTTGCCAATGTTGAGCCTAGCTCCTGAGACCCTTCCAAAATCCTCAAAACCTCCAAAGCTCTCACCACACACTCGTCACTGTCCAGCAACAATGTTGTGTCATCAGTGTACTGTGAAAGTTTCACCCGTAGGTCCCCTCCCCCTGGAACCAGGGTCACCCTCACACTGGCGTCTGCTCTGATGGCCTCTGCAGGGGAATGCAGGGGGGGTGCTGAAGCCCTTCCACACCTTCAGCATCTGGGTGCAGCAGAACCGGGAACATCTGGGTGCAGCAGAACCTGGAACTGTCGACAACCAGTCCAGAAACCTAGTGGGTCCCGGACATATCGTGCAGCAGAAACCACATCAGAAAAGCGACCGAAAAATTCCTTTAATGCCAAGTCTGTCATAAAAGGGTTGAACATATGGACATAAATTATCCTAAAGTTAGGTCTGTCCATATTTACCACCTCACACAAATTCAACGGGTGCTTGTTTGCCAATCTAGCACACCTTGCAGTGACAGCCTGATGAGTCTCAGCTGAAACAAATGAAACATCATACCCGGTTGCCTGCTGATGCCACTGAATACAAAAAACGTCCTCCACCGTCAGATTCAACTGGCCCTTGATGATTCTGGTGCAAAACAAATCCCTTGGCATCACTTCCCTGTCGCTGCTCCTCCACTGGAACCTCAAAGTCCTGCGCAGTCCCACCCAAGGACTTGACCGGCCCTGGTTGGCAAACGCCATGTTAGAAAAAGAAGAAAAAACACAGCCCGCGCTTCTCAAATGTACAAGTGTCAAGAACAGATTTTTTTTTTTTTTTTTTTATATTTTATTAGAAAAAAATCAACAGTACAGTAACCATTATACTCCCAACACATGACTTGGCACTGTGTCCCCATTCGCATCCCTGCACCCCTGAAGTGAAACTGCCAATATCTCATGAAAGAAAAACAAACGACTCCAAAACAGAAAAACACAAGCAAAAGAAAGACACAATAAGAAAAACTGAAACATAACCTGTACCAGTGCACCATTATCTTTTATAGCAACCCAAAACCACCTTTCCACTTTTCTTTTGCAGCGTGATACCCCAACTTGTCCACATCCAACTTCATCCTTTCTGTCACCTCCCATTCGACCCCCTTAGCCACCCTCTCTGTAGTCCACTCCACTCCACTTCATTCCGTACGAGCTCCTGTCTTGCCAGCCATAGCCCCCTTTTGTATAGGCTCAGGAGCAACCACAAAATCCCCCACCCACTCCTAATGTGGGCTCCTACAAAACCCCTCTTCACCACCTGCCATGTCAGTGTAAGATCAGGCTTTGCCCTCCCCACCACCTTTTTTGCCTTGGCCCAGAGCTGTCTGGTAAAACTGCACTCCCATATAACATGGTACGCTGTCTCCCCAGCACCACACGATGGTCTCGGGCACAGAGGAGACCGGCCCAGACCGTGCCTGTGTATCTTGTCTCGCACCGGTAGCGTTCTGTGCAAGCAGGCCCAGTTCAGATCCTTCAGCCCATTAGTTTGGCCTACTGCCTGAACACCCACCGTAACTGATGACGGTACCCCCAACAACGGAGACGGGTTTACCTTCCCTCTAACCACCCTGTACAGGACCCTTTGCTGCTTCCATATGCCATCTTCCAGGGCCTTAGGGTGAGCCCTCAGCCACTTGGCAACCCAGGCATAGTGCCACGGTAGCTGCTCTGACCTCGGACCTACATTGGACCAGTTTAGTACCCTCTGGCAGCGTATAAAAAGAAATATTTCATACCTAAACTAGCCGGATGCCCCACCTCTGAAGCCATGTCCTGAAGCAGAGACGCCACAAAAATGGTGTCAAGTTTCAGGGGGAGGTCCGGCACATCCCTGCCACCCTCAGCCAAGCCCGACATCATGCGGCCAAGTGCCACCCACTCATACCTCCCTCCCCATAGGAAATTGAAAATTGTTCTCGCCAGGGGCCGTCTGATGGCGACCGGCAGAGGGAAAACAGAGTGGAGAGCATGTCCGCCTTGAGCACAAGCACTTTACCCAGAAGTGTCAGCTTCCTGGCATTCCACAATGCTAATCTGGACTTCACTCGCTGAAAACGCCCCTCCCAGTTGACGGTAGCACTATTCATTGGTTGGAATTGTACACCTAAGATCTGTATTGGCCCTTGACACACCGATAGTCCACCCGGAGCAACATCACGCCCCTTCCAACTCCCTTCACTGTACATTTGCCAATGTTGAGCCTAGCTCCTGAGACCCTTCAAAAATCCTCAAAACCTCCAAAGCTCTCACCACACACTCGTCACTGTCCAGCAACAATGTTGTGTCATCAGCGTACTGTGAAAGTTTCACCCGTAGGTCCCCTCTCCCTGGAACCAGGGTCACCCTCACACTGGCGTCTGCTCTGATGGCCTCTGCAGGGGAATGCAGGGGGGTGCTGAAGCCCTTCAACACCTTCAGCATCTGGGTGCAGCAGAACCGGGAACATCTGGGTGCAGCAGAACCTGGAACTGTCGACAACCAGTCCAGAAACCTAGTGGGTCCCGCACATATCGTGCAGCAGAAACCACATCAGAAAAGCGACCGAAAAATTCCTTTAATGCCAAGTCTGTCATAAAAGGGTTGAACATATGGACAGAAATTATCCTAAAGTTAGGTCTGTCCATATTTACCACCTCACACAAATTCAACGGGTGCTTGTTTGCCAATCTAGCACACCTTGCAGTGACAGCCTGATGAGTCTCAGCTGAAACAAATGAAACATCATACCCGGTTGCCTGCTGATGCCACTGAATACAAAAAACGTCCTCCACCGTCAGATTCAACTGGCCCTTGATGATTCTGGTGCAAAACAAATCCCTTGGCATCACTTCCCTGTCGCTGCTCCTCCACTGGAACCTCAAAGTCCTGCGCAGTCCCACCCGAGGAATTGTCCGGCCCTGGTTGGCGCCATGTTAGAAAAAGAATAAAAAACACAGCGCGCGCTTCTCAATTGTACAAGTGACAAGAACAGATTTTTTTTTTTTTTTTTTATATTTTATTAGAAAAAATCAACAGTACAGTAACCATTATACTCCCAACACATGACTTGGCACTGTGTCCCCATTCGCATCCCCGCACCCCTGAAGTGAAACTGCCCATATGTCATGAAAGAAAAACAAACGACTCCAAAACAGAAAAACACAAGCAAAAGAAAGACACAATAAGAAAAACTGAAACATAACCTGTACCAGTGCACCATTATCTTTTATAGCAACCCAAAACCACCTTTCCACTTTTCTTTTGCAGCGTGATACCCCAACTTGTCCACATCCAACTTCATCCTTTCTGTCACCTCCCATTCGACCCCCTTAGCCACCCTCTCTGTAGTCCACTCCACTCCACTCCATTCCGTACGAGCTCCTGTCTTGCCAGCCATAGCCCCCTTTTGTATAGGCTCAGGAGCATCCACAAAATTCCCCACCCACTCCTAATGTGGGCTCCTACAAAACCCCTCTCCACCACCTGCCATGTCAGTGTAAGATCAGGCTTTTCCCTCCCCACCACCTTTTTTGCCTTAGCCCAGAGCTGTCTGGCAAAACTGCACTCCCACATAACATGGTACGCTGTCTCCCCAGCACCACACGATGGTCTCGGGCACAGAGGAGACCGGCCCAGACCGTGCCTGTGTATCTTGCCTCGCACCGGTAGCGTTCTGTGCAAGCAGACCCAGTTCAGATCCTTCTGCCCATTACTCAGGCCTACTGCCTGAAGACCCACCCAAACTGATGACGGTACCCCCAACAACGGAGACGGGTTTACCTTCCCTCTAACCACCCTGTACAGGACCCTTTGCTGCTTCCATATGCCATCTTCCAGGGCCTCAGGGTGAGCCCTCAGCCACTTGGCAACCCAGGCATAGTGCCACGGTAGCTGCTCTGACCTCGGACTTACATTGGACCAGTTCAGTATCCCTCTGGCAGCGTATAAAAAGAAATATTTCATACCTAAACTAGCCGGATGCCCCACCTCTGAAGCCATGTCCTGAAGCAGAGACGCCACAAAAATGGTGTCAAGTTTCAGGGGGAGGTCCGGCACATCCCTGCCACCCTCAGCCAAGCCCGACATCATGCGGCCACGTGCCACCCACTCATACCTCCCTCCCCATAGGAAATCGAAAATTGTTCTCGCCAGGGGCCGTCTGATGGCGACCGGCAGAGGGAAAACATATGCCAGGTGGAGCACAGAGGAGAGCATGTCCGCCTTGAGCACAAGCACTTTACCCAGAAGTGTCAGCTTCCTGGCCTTCCACAATGCTAATCTGGACTTCAATGGCTGAAAACGCCCCTCCCAGTTGACGGTAGCACTATTCATTGGTTGGAATTGTACACCTAAGATCTTTATTGGCCCTTGACACACCGATAGTCCACCCGGAGCAACATCACGCCCCTTCCAACTCCCTTCACTGTACATTTGCCAATGTTGAGCCTAGCTCCTGAGACCCTTCCAAAATCCTCAAAACCTCCAAAGCTCTCACCACACACTCGTCACTGTCCAGCAACAATGTTGTGTCATCAGTGTACTGTGAAAGTTTCACCCGTAGGTCCCCTCCCCCTGGAACCAGGGTCACCCTCACACTGGCGTCTGCTCTGATGGCCTCTGCAGGGGAATGCAGGGGGGGTGCTGAAGCCCTTCCACACCTTCAGCATCTGGGTGCAGCAGAACCGGGAACATCTGGGTGCAGCAGAACCTGGAACTGTCGACAACCAGTCCAGAAACCTAGTGGGTCCCGCACATATCGTGCAGCAGAAACCACATCAGAAAAGCGACCGAAAAATTCCTTTAATGCCAAGTCTGTCATAAAAGGGTTGAACATATGGACAGAAATTATCCTAAAGTTAGGTATGTCCATATTTACCACCTCACACAAATTCAACGGGTGCTTGTTTGCCAATCTAGCACACCTTGCAGTGACAGCCTGATGAGTCTCAGCTGAAACAAATGAAACATCATACCCGGTTGCCTGCTGATGCCACTGAATACAAAAAACGTCCTCCACCGTCAGATTCAACTGGCCCTTGATGATTCTGGTGCAAAACAAATCCCTTGGCATCACTTCCCTGTCGCTGCTCCTCCACTGGAACCTCTAAGTCCTGCGCAGTCCCACCCAAGGAATTGACCGGCCCTGGTTGGCAAACGCCATGTTAGAAAAAGAAGAAAAAACACAGCCCGCGCTTCTCAAATGTACAAGTGTCAAGAACAGATTTTTTTCTTTTTTTTTTTTATATTTTATTAGAAAAAAATCAACAGTACAGTAACCATTATACTCCCAACACATGACTTGGCACTGTGTCCCCATTCGCATCCCCGCACCCCTGAAGTGAAACTGCCAATATCTCATGAAAGAAAAACAAACGACTCCAAAACAGAAAAACACAAGCAAAAGAAAGACACAATAAGAAAAACTGAAACATAACCTGTACCAGTGCACCATTATCTTTTATAGCAACCCAAAACCACCTTTCCACTTTTCTTTTGCAGCGTGATACCCCAACTTGTCCACATCCAACTTCATCCTTTCTGTCACCTCCCATTCGACCCCCTTAGCCACCCTCTCTGTAGTCCACTCCACTCCACTTCATTCCGTACGAGCTCCTGTCTTGCCAGCCATAGCCCCCTTTTGTATAGGCTCAGGAGCAACCACAAAATCCCCCACCCACTCCTAATGTGGGCTCCTACAAAACCCCTCTTCACCACCTGCCATGTCAGTGTAAGATCAGGCTTTGCCCTCCCCACCACCTTTTTTGCCTTAGCCCAGAGCTGTCTGGTAAAACTGCACTCCCACATAACATGGTACGCTGTCTCCCCAGCACCACACGATGGTCTCGGGCACAGAGGAGACCGGCCCAGACCGTGCCTGTGTATCTTGTCTCGCACCGGTAGCGTTCTGTGCAAGCAGGCCCTGTTCAGATCCTTCAGCCCATTAGTTTGGCCTACTGCCTGAACACCCACCGTAACTGATGACGGTACCCCCAACAACGGAGACGGGTTTACCTTCCCTCTAACCACCCTGTACAGGACCCTTTGCTGCTTCCATATGCCATCTTCCAGGGCCTTAGGGTGAGCCCTCAGCCAATTGGCAACCCAGGCATAGTGCCACGGTAGCTGCTCTGACCTCGGACCTACATTGGACCAGTTTAGTACCCTCTGGCAGCGTATAAAAAGAAATATTTCATACCTAAACTAGCCGGATGCCCCACCTCTGAAGCCATGTCCTGAAGCAGAGACGCCACAAAAACGGTGTCAAGTTTCAGGGGGAGGTCCGGCACATCCCTGCCACCCTCAGCCAAGCCCGACATCATGCGGCCAAGTGCCACCCACTCATACCTCCCTCCCCATAGGAAATTGAAAATTGTTCTCGCCAGGGGCCGTCTGATGGCGACCGGCAGAGGGAAAACAGAGTGGAGAGCATGTCCGCCTTGAGCACAAGCACTTTACCCAGAAGTGTCAGCTTCCTGGCATTCCACAATGCTAATCTGGACTTCACTCGCTGAAAACGCCCCTCCCAGTTGACGGTAGCACTATTCATTGGTTGGAATTGTACACCTAAGATCTGTATTGGCCCTTGACACACCGATAGTCCACCCGGAGCAACATCACGCCCCTTCCAACTCCCTTCACTGTACATTTGCCAATGTTGAGCCTAGCTCCTGAGACCCTTCAAAAATCCTCAAAACCTCCAAAGCTCTCACCACACACTCGTCACTGTCCAGCAACAATGTTGTGTCATCAGCGTACTGTGAAAGTTTCACCCGTAGGTCCCCTCCCCCTGGAACCAGGGTCACCCTCACACTGGCGTCTGCTCTGATGGCCTCTGCAGGGGAATGCAGGGGGGTGCTGAAGCCCTTCAACACCTTCAGCATCTGGGTGCAGCAGAACCGGGAACATCTGGGTGCAGCAGAACCTGGAACTGTCGACAACCGGTCCAGAAACCTAGTGGGTCCCGCACATATCGTGCAGCAGAAACCACATCAGAAAAGCAACCGAAAAATTCCTTTAATGCCAAGTCTGTCATAAAAGGGTTGAACATATGGACATAAATTATCCTAAAGTTAGGTCTGTCCATATTTACCACCTCACACAAATTCAACGGGTGCTTGTTTGCCAATCTAGCACACCTTGCAGTGACAGCCTGATGAGTCTCAGCTGAAACAAATGAAACATCATACCCGGTTGCCTGCTGATGCCACTGAATACAAAAAACGTCCTCCACCGTCAGATTCAACTGGCCCTTGATGATTCTGGTGCAAAACAAATCCCTTGGCATCACTTCCCTGTCGCTGCTCCTCCACTGGAACCTCAAAGTCCTGCGCAGTCCCACCCGAGGAATTGTCCGGCCCTGGTTGGCAAACGCCATGTTAGAAAAAGAAGAAAAAACACAGCGCGCGCTTCTCAATTGTACAATTCACAAGAACAGATTTTTTTTTTATTTTTTTTTTCTTTTTTATTAGAAAAAATCAACAGTACAGTAACCATTATACTCCCAACACATGACTTGGCACTGTGTCCCCATTCGCATCCCCGCACCCCTGAAGTGAAACTGCCCATATGTCATGAAAGAAAAACAAACGACTCCAAAACAGAAAAACATAAGCAAAAGAAAGACACAATAAGAAAAACTGAAACATAACCTGTACCAGTGCACCATTATCTTTTATAGCAACCCAAAACCACCTTTCCACTTTTCTTTTGCAGCGTGATACCCCAACTTGTCCACATCCAACTTCATCCTTTCTGTCACCTCCCATTCGACCCCCTTAGCCACCCTCTCTGTAGTCCACTCCACTCCACTCCATTCCGTACGAGCTCCTGTCTTGCCAGCCATAGCCCCCTTTTGTATAGGCTCAGGAGCAACCACAAAATCCCCCACCCACTCCTAATGTGGGCTCCTACAAAACCCCTCTCCACCACCTGCCATGACAGTGTAAGATCAGGCTTTGCCCTCCCCACCACCTTTTTTGCCTTAGCCCAGAGCTGTCTGGCAAAACTGCACTCCCACATAACTTGGTACGCTGTCTCCCCAGCACCACACGATGGTCTCGGGCACAGAGGAGACCGGCCCAGACCGTGCCTGTGTATCTTGTCTCGCACCGGTAGCGTTCTGTGCAAAAAGGCCCAGTTCAGATCCTTCAGCCCATTACTTTGGCCTACTGCCTGAACACCCACCGTAACTGATGACGGTACCCCCAACAACGGAGATGGGTTTACCTTCCCTCTAACCACCCTGTACAGGACCCTTTGCTGCTTCCATATGCCATCTTCCAGGGCCTTAGGGTGAGCCCTCAGCCACTTGGCAACCCAGGCATAGTGCCACGGTAGCTGCTCTGACCTCGGACTTACATTGGACCAGTTCAGTATCCCTCTGGCAGCGTATAAAAAGAAATATTTCATACCTAAACTAGCCGGATGCCCCACCTCTGAAGCCATGTCCTGAAGCAGAGACGCCACAAAAATGGTGTCAAGTTTCAGGGGGAGGTCCAGATCATCCCTGCCACCCTCAGCCAAGCCCGACATCATGCGGCCACGTGCCACCCACTCATACCTCCCTCCCCATAGGAAATCGAAAATTGTTCTCGCCAGGGGCCGTCTGATGGCGACCGGCAGAGGGAAAACATATGCCAGGTGGAGCACAGAGGAGAGCATGTCCGCCATGAGCACAAGCAATTTACCCAGAAGTGTCAGCTTCCTGGCCTTCCACAATGCTAATCTGGACTTCAATCGCTGAAAACGCCCCTCCCAGTTGACGGTAGCACTATTCATTGTTTGGAATTGTACACCTAAGATCTTTATTGGCCCTTGACACACCGATAGTCCACCCGGAGCAACATCACGCCCCTTCCAACTCCCTTCACTGTACATTTGCCAATGTTGAGCCTAGCTCCTGAGACCCTTCCAAAATCCTCAAAACCTCCAAAGCTCTCACCACACACTCGTCACTGTCCAGCAACAATGTTGTGTCATCAGTGTACTGTGAAAGTTTCACCCGTAGGTCCCCTCCCCCTGGTACCAGGGTCACCCTCACACTGGCGACTGCTCTGATGGCCTCTGCAGGGGAATGCAGGGGGGGTGCTGAAGCCCTTCAACACCTTCAGCATCTGGGTGCAGCAGAACCGGGAACATCTGGGTGCAGCAGAACCTGGAACTGTCGACAACCAGTCCAGAAACCTAGTGGGTCCCGCACATATCGTGCAGCAGAAACCACATCAGAAAAGCGACCGAAAAATTCCTTTAATGCCAAGTCTGTCATAAAAGGGTTGAACATATGGAGACAAATTATCCTAAAGTTAGGTCTGTCCATATTTACCACCTCACACAAATTTAACGGGTGCTTGTTTGCCAATCTAGCACACCTTGCAGTGAAAGCCTGATGAGTCTCAGCTGAAACAAATTAAACATCATACCCGGTTTGCCTGCTGATGCCACTGAATACAAAAAACGTCCTCCACCGTCAGATTCAACTGGCCCTTGATGATTCTGGTGCAAAACAAATCCCTTGGCATCACTTCCCTGTCGCTGCTCCTCCACTGGAACCTCAAAGTCCTGCGCAGTCCCACCCAAGGAATTGTCCGGCCCAGGTTGGCGCCATGTTAGAAAAAGAAGAAAAAACACAGCGCGCGCTTCTCAATTGTACAAGTGACAAGAACAGATTTTTTATTTTTTATTTTTTTATATTTTATTAGAAAAAATCAACAGTACAGTAACCATTATACTCCCAACACATGACTTGGCACTGTGTCCCCATTCGCATCCCCGCACCCCTGAAGTGAAACTGCCCATATGTCATGAAAGAAAAACAAACGACTCCAAAACAGAAAAACACAAGCAAAAGAAAGACACAATAAGAAAAACTGAAACATAACCTGTACCAGTGCACCATTATCTTTTATAGCAACCCAAAACCACCTTTCCACTTTTCTTTTGCAGCGTGATACCCCAACTTGTCCACATCCAACTTCATCCTTTCTGTCACCTCCCATTCGACCCCCTTAGCCACCCTCTCTGTAGTCCACTCCACTCTACTCCATTCCGTACGAGCTCCTGTCTTGCCAGCCATAGCCCCCTTTTGTATAGGCTCAGGAGCAACCACAAAATCCCCCACCCACTCCTAATGTGGGCTCCTACAAAACCCCTCTCCACCATCTGCCATGTCAGTGTAAGATCAGGCTTTGCCCTCCCCACCACCTTTTTTGCCTTAGCCCAGAGCTGTCTGGCAAAACTGCACTCCCACATAACATGGTACGCTGTCTCCCCAGCACCACACGATGGTCTCGGGCACAGAGGAGACCGGCCCAGACCGTGCCTGTGTATCTTGCCTCGCACCGGTAGCGTTCTGTGCAAGCAGGCCCAGTTCAGATCCTTCTGCCCATTACTCAGGCCTACTGCCTGAAGACCCACCCAAACTGATGACGGTACCCACAACACCGGAGACGGGTTTACCTTCCCTCTAACCACCCTGTACAGGACCCTTTGCTGCTTCCATATGCCATCTTCCAGGGCCTTAGGGTGAGCCCTCAGCCACTTGGCAACCCAGGCATAGTGCCACGGTAGCTGCTCTGACCTCGGACTTACATTGGACCAGTTCAGTATCCCTCTGGCAGCGTATAAAAAGAAATATTTCATACCTAAACTAGCCGGATGCCCCACCTCTGAAGCCATGTCCTGAAGCAGAGACGCCACAAAAATGGTGTCAAGTTTCAGGGGGAGGTCCAGCACATCCCTGCCACCCTCAGCCAAGCCCGACATCATGCGGCCACGTGCCACCCACTCATACCTCCCTCCCCATAGGAAATCGAAAATTGTTCTCGCCAGGGGCCGTCTGATGGCGACCGGCAGAAGGAAAACATATGCCAGGTGGAGCACAGAGGAGAGCATGTCCGCCTTGAGCACAAGCACTTTACCCAGAAGTGTCAGCTTCCTGGCCTTCCACAATGCTAATCTGGACTTCAATCGCTGAAAACGCCCCTCCCAGTTGACGGTAGCACTATTCATTGTTTGGAATTGTACACCTAAGATCTTTATTGGCCCTTGACACACCGATAGTCCACCCGGAGCAACATCACGCCCCTTCCAACTCCCTTCACTGTACATTTGCCAATGTTGAGCCTAGCTCCTGAGACCCTTCCAAAATCCTCAAAACCTCCAAAGCTCTCACCACACACTCGTCACTGTCCAGCAACAATGTTGTGTCATCAGTGTACTGTGAAAGTTTCACCCGTAGGTCCCCTCCCCCTGGAACCAGGGTCACCCTCACACTGGCGTCTGCTCTGATGGCCTCTGCAGGGGAATGCAGGGGGGGTGCTGAAGCCCTTCAACACCTTCAGCATCTGGGTGCAGCAGAACCGGGAACATCTGGGTGCAGCAGAACCTGGAACTGTCGACAACCAGTCCAGAAACCTAGTGGGTCCCGCACATATCGTGCAGCAGAAACCACATCAGAAAAGCGACCGAAAAATTCCTTTAATGCCAAGTCTGTCATAAAAGGGTTGAACATATGGACAGAAATTATCCTAACGTTAGGTCTGTCCATATTTACCACCTCACACAAATTCAACGGGTGCTTGTTTGCCAATCTAGCACACCTTGCAGTGACAGCCTGATGAGTCTCAGCTGAAACAAATGAAACATCATACCCGGTTGCCTGCTGATGCCACTGAATACAAAAAACGTCCTCCACCGTCAGATTCAACTGGCCCTTGATGATTCTGGTGCAAAACAAATCCCTTGGCATCACATCCCTGTCGCTGCTCCTCCACTGGAACCTCAAAGTCCTGCGCAGTCCCACCCGAGGAATTGTCCGGCCCTGGTTGGCGCCATGTTAGAAAAAGAAGAAAAAACACAGCGCGCGCTTCTCAATTGTACAAGTGACAAGAACAGATTTTTTTTTTTTTTTTTTTATATTTTATTAGAAAAAATCAACAGTACAGTAACCATTATACTCCCAACACATGACTTGGCACTGTGTCCCCATTCGCATCCCCGCACCCCTGAAGTGAAACTGCCCATATGTCATGAAAGAAAAACAAACGACTCCAAAACAGAAAAACACAAGCAAAAGAAAGACATAATAAGAAAAACTGAAACATAACCTGTACCAGTGCACCATTATCTTTTATAGCAACCCAAAACCACCTTTCCACTTTTCTTTTGCAGCGTGATACCCCAACTTGTCCACATCCAACTTCATCCTTTCTGTCACCTCCCATTCGACCCCCTTAGCCACCCTCTCTGTAGTCCACTCCACTCCACTCCATTCCGTACGAGCTCCTGTCTTGCCAGCCATAGCCCCCTTTTGTATAGGCTCAGGAGCATCCACAAAATCCCCCACCCACTCCTAATGTGGGCTCCTACAAAACCCCTCTCCACCACCTGCCATGTCAGTGTAAGATCAGGCTTTGCCCTCCCCACCACCTTTTTTGCCTTAGCCCAGAGCTGTCTGGCAAAACTGCACTCCCACATAACATGGTACGCTGTCTCCCCAGCACCACACGATGGTCTCGGGCACAGAGGAGACCGGCCCAGACTGTGCCTGTGTATCTTGCCTCGCACCGGTAGCGTTCTGTGCAAGCAGGCCCAGTTCAGATCCTTCTGCCCATTACTCAGGCCTACTGCCTAAAGACCCACCCAAACTGATGACGGTACCCCCAACACCGGAGACGGGTTTACCTTCCCTCTAACCACCCTGTACAGGACCCTTTGCTGCTTCCATATGCCATCTTCCAGGGCCTTAGGGTGAGCCCTCAGCCACTTGGCAACCCAGGCATAGTGCCACGGTAGCTGCTCTGACCTCGGACTTACATTGGACCAGTTCAGTATCCCTCTGGCAGCGTATAAAAAGAAATATTTCATACCTAAACTAGCCGGATGCCCCACCTCTGAAGCCATGTCCTGAAGCAGAGACGCCACAAAAATGGTGTCAAGTTTCAGGGGGAGGTCCAGCACATCCCTGCCACCCTCAGCCAAGCCCGACATCATGCGGCCACGTGCCACCCACTCATACCTCCCTCCCCATAGGAAATCGAAAATTGTTCTCGCCAGGGGCCGTCTGATGGCGACCGGCAGAGGGAAAACATATGCCAGGTGGAGCACAGAGGAGAGCATGTCCGCCTTGAGCACAAGCACTTTACCCAGAAGTGTCAGCTTCCTGGCCTTCCACAATGCTAATCTGGACTTCAATGGCTGAAAACGCCCCTCCCAGTTGACGGTAGCACTATTCATTGTTTGGAATTGTACACCTAAGATCTTTATTGGCCCTTGACACACCGATAGTCCACCCGGAGCAACATCACGCCCCTTCCAACTCCCTTCACTGTACATTTGCCAATGTTGAGCCTAGCTCCTGAGACCCTTCCAAAATCCTCAAAACCTCCAAAGCTCTCACCACACACTCGTCACTGTCCAGCAACAATGTTGTGTCATCAGTGTACTGTGAAAGTTTCACCCGTAGGTCCCCTCCCCCTGGAACCAGGGTCACCCTCACACTGGCGTCTGCTCTGATGGCCTCTGCAGGGGAATGCAGGGGGGGTGCTGAAGCCCTTCAACACCTTCAGCATCTGGGTGCAGCAGAACCGGGAACATCTGGGTGCAGCAGAACCTGGAACTGTCGACAACCAGTCCAGAAACCTAGTGGGTCCCGCACATATCGTGCAGCAGAAACCACATCAGAAAAGCGACCGAAAAATTCCTTTAATGCCAAGTCTGTCATAAAAGGGTTGAACATATGGACAGAAATTATCCTAAAGTTAGGTCTGTCCATATTTAACACCTCACACAAATTCAACGGGTGCTTGTTTGCCAATCTAGCACACCTTGCAGTGACAGCCTGATGAGTCTCAGCTGAAACAAATGAAACATCATACCCGGTTGCCTGCTGATGCCACTGAATACAAAAAACGTCCTCCACCGTCAGATTCAACTGGCCCTTGATGATTCTGGTGCAAAACAAATCCCTTGGCATCACTTCCCTGTCGCTGCTCCTCCACTGGAACCTCAAAGTCCTGCGCAGTCCCACCCAAGGAATTGACCGGCCCTGGTTGGCAAACGCCATGTTAGAAAAAGAAGAAAAAACACAGCCCGCGCTTCTCAAATGTACAAGTGTCAAGAACAGATTTTTTTTTTTTTTTATATATTTTATTAGAAAAAAATCAACAGTACAGTAACCATTATACTCCCAACACATGACTTGGCACTGTGTCCCCATTCGCATCCCCGCACCCCTGAAGTGAAACTGCCAATATCTCATGAAAGAAAAAGAAACGACTCCAAAACAGAAAAACACAAGCAAAAGAAAGACACAATAAGAAAAACTGAAACATAACCTGTACCAGTGCACCTTTATCTTTTATAGCAACCCAAAACCACCTTTCCACTTTTCTTTTGCAGCGTGATACCCCAACTTGTCCACATCCCACTTCATCCTTTCTGTCACCTCTAATTCGACCCCCTTAGCCCCCCTCTCTGTAGTCCACTCCACTCCACTTCATTCCGTACGAGCTCCTGTCTTGCCAGCCATAGCCCCCTTTTGTATAGGCTCAGGAGCAACCACAAAATCCCCCACCCACTCCTAATGTGGGCTCCTACAAAAGCCCTCTCCACCACCTGCCATGTCAGTGTAAGATCAGGCTTTGCCCTCCCCACCACCTTTTTTGCCTTAGCCCAGAGCTGTCTGGTAAAACTGCACTCCCACATAACATGGTACGCGGTCTCCCCAGCACCACACGATGGTCTCGGGCAGAGAGGAGACCGGCCCAGACCGTGCCTGTGTATCTTGCCTCGCACCGGTAGCGTTCTGTGCAAGCAGGCCCAGTTCAGATCCTTCTGCCCATTACTCAGGCCTACTGCCTAAACACCCACCCAAACTGATGACGGTACCCCCAACAACGGAGACGGGTTTACCTTCCCTCTAACCACCCTGTACAGGACCCTTTGCTGCTTCCATATGCCATCTTCCAGGGCCTCAGGGTGAGCCCTCAGCCACTTGGCAACCCAGGCATAGTGCCACGGTAGCTGCTCTGACCTCGGACTTACATTGGACCAGTTCAGTATCCCTCTGGCAGCGTATAAAAAGAAATATTTCATACCTAAACTAGCCGGATGCCCCACCTCTGAAGCCATGTCCTGAAGCAGAGACGCCACAAAAATGGTGTCAAGTTTCAGGGGGAGGTCCGGCACATCCCTGCCACCCTCAGCCAAGCCCGACATCATGCGGCCACGTGCCACCCACTCATACCTCCGTCCCCATAGGAAATCGAAAATTGTTCTCGCCAGGGGCCGTCTGATGGCGACCGGCAGAGGGAAAACAGAGTGGAGAGCATGTCCGCCTTGAGCACAA
Organism: Channa argus; assembly: GCF_033026475.1. Lineage (NCBI taxonomy): Eukaryota > Metazoa > Chordata > Actinopteri > Anabantiformes > Channidae > Channa > Channa argus. The sequence goes on along the minus strand of NW_027125237.1, from coordinate 88,480 downwards.
GCACTTTACCCAGAAGTGTCAGCTTCCTGGCCTTCCACAATGCTAATCTGGACTTCAATGGCTGAAAACGCCCCTCCCAGTTGACGGTAGCACTATTCATTGTTTGGAATTGTACACCTAAGATCTTTATTGGCCCTTGACACACCGATAGTCCACCCGGAGCAACATCACGCCCCTTCCAACTCCCTTCACTGTACATTTGCCAATGTTGAGCCTAGCTCCTGAGACCCTTCCAAAATCCTCAAAACCTCCAAAGCTCTCACCACACACTCGTCACTGTCCAGCAACAATGTTGTGTCATCAGTGTACTGTGAAAGTTTCACCCGTAGGTCCCCTCCCCCTGGAACCAGGGTCACCCTCACACTGGCGTCTGCTCTGATGGCCTCTGCAGGGGAATGCAGGGGGGGTGCTGAAGCCCTTCCACACCTTCAGCATCTGGGTGCAGCAGAACCGGGAACATCTGGGTGCAGCAGAACCTGGAACTGTCGACAACCAGTCCAGAAACCTAGTGGGTCCCGGACATATCGTGCAGCAGAAACCACATCAGAAAAGCGACCGAAAAATTCCTTTAATGCCAAGTCTGTCATAAAAGGGTTGAACATATGGACATAAATTATCCTAAAGTTAGGTCTGTCCATATTTACCACCTCACACAAATTCAACGGGTGCTTGTTTGCCAATCTAGCACACCTTGCAGTGACAGCCTGATGAGTCTCAGCTGAAACAAATGAAACATCATACCCGGTTGCCTGCTGATGCCACTGAATACAAAAAACGTCCTCCACCGTCAGATTCAACTGGCCCTTGATGATTCTGGTGCGAAACAAATCCCTTGGCATCACTTCCCTGTCGCTGCTCCTCCACTGGAACCTCAAAGTCCTGCGCAGTCCCACCCAAGGACTTGACCGGCCCTGGTTGGCAAACGCCATGTTAGAAAAAGAAGAAAAAACACAGCCCGCGCTTCTCAAATGTACAAGTGTCAAGAACAGATTTTTTTTTTTTTTTTTTTATATTTTATTAGAAAAAAATCAACAGTACAGTAACCATTATACTCCCAACACATGACTTGGCACTGTGTCCCCATTCGCATCCCTGCACCCCTGAAGTGAAACTGCCAATATCTCATGAAAGAAAAACAAACGACTCCAAAACAGAAAAACACAAGCAAAAGAAAGACACAATAAGAAAAACTGAAACATAACCTGTACCAGTGCACCATTATCTTTTATAGCAACCCAAAACCACCTTTCCACTTTTCTTTTGCAGCGTGATACCCCAACTTGTCCACATCCAACTTCATCCTTTCTGTCACCTCCCATTCGACCCCCTTAGCCACCCTCTCTGTAGTCCACTCCACTCCACTTCATTCCGTACGAGCTCCTGTCTTGCCAGCCATAGCCCCCTTTTGTATAGGCTCAGGAGCAACCACAAAATCCCCCACCCACTCCTAATGTGGGCTCCTACAAAACCCCTCTTCACCACCTGCCATGTCAGTGTAAGATCAGGCTTTGCCCTCCCCACCCCCTTTTTTGCCTTGGCCCAGAGCTGTCTGGTAAAACTGCACTCCCATATAACATGGTACGCTGTCTCCCCAGCACCACACGATGGTCTCGGGCACAGAGGAGACCGGCCCAGACCGTGCCTGTGTATCTTGTCTCGCACCGGTAGCGTTCTGTGCAAGCAGGCCCTGTTCAGATCCTTCAGCCCATTAGTTTGGCCTACTGCCTGAACACCCACCGTAACTGATGACGGTACCCCCAACAACGGAGACGGGTTTACCTTCCCTCTAACCACCCTGTACAGGACCCTTTGCTGCTTCCATATGCCATCTTCCAGGGCCTTAGGGTGAGCCCTCAGCCACTTGGCAACCCAGGCATAGTGCCACGGTAGCTGCTCTGACCTCGGACCTACATTGGACCAGTTTAGTACCCTCTGGCAGCGTATAAAAAGAAATATTTCATACCTAAACTAGCCGGATGCCCCACCTCTGAAGCCATGTCCTGAAGCAGAGACGCCACAAAAATGGTGTCAAGTTTCAGGGGGAGGTCCGGCACATCCCTGCCACCCTCAGCCAAGCCCGACATCATGCGGCCAAGTGCCACCCACTCATACCTCCCTCCCCATAGGAAATTGAAAATTGTTCTCGCCAGGGGCCGTCTGATGGCGACCGGCAGAGGGAAAACAGAGTGGAGAGCATGTCCGCCTTGAGCACAAGCACTTTACCCAGAAGTGTCAGCTTCCTGGCATTCCACAATGCTAATCTGGACTTCACTCGCTGAAAACGCCCCTCCCAGTTGACGGTAGCACTATTCATTGGTTGGAATTGTACACCTAAGATCTGTATTGGCCCTTGACACACCGATAGTCCACCCGGAGCAACATCACGCCCCTTCCAACTCCCTTCACTGTACATTTGCCAATGTTGAGCCTAGCTCCTGAGACCCTTCCAAAATCCTCAAAACCTCCAAAGCTCTCACCACACACTCGTCACTGTCCAGCAACAATGTTGTGTCATCAGCGTACTGTGAAAGTTTCACCCGTAGGTCCCCTCTCCCTGGAACCAGGGTCACCCTCACACTGGCGTCTGCTCTGATGGCCTCTGCAGGGGAATGCAGGGGGGTGCTGAAGCCCTTCAACACCTTCAGCATCTGGGTGCAGCAGAACCGGGAACATCTGGGTGCAGCAGAACCTGGAACTGTCGACAACCAGTCCAGAAACCTAGTGGGTCCCGCACATATCGTGCAGCAGAAACCACATCAGAAAAGCGACCGAAAAATTCCTTTAATGCCAAGTCTGTCATAAAAGGGTTGAACATATGGACAGAAATTATCCTAAAGTTAGGTCTGTCCATATTTACCACCTCACACAAATTCAACGGGTGCTTGTTTGCCAATCTAGCACACCTTGCAGTGACAGCCTGATGAGTCTCAGCTGAAACAAATGAAACATCATACCCGGTTGCCTGCTGATGCCACTGAATACAAAAAACGTCCTCCACCGTCAGATTCAACTGGCCCTTGATGATTCTGGTGCAAAACAAATCCCTTGGCATCACTTCCCTGTCGCTGCTCCTCCACTGGAACCTCAAAGTCCTGCGCAGTCCCACCCGAGGAATTGTCCGGCCCTGGTTGGCGCCATGTTAGAAAAAGAATAAAAAACACAGCGCGCGCTTCTCAATTGTACAAGTGACAAGAACAGATTTTTTTTTTTTTTTTTTATATTTTATTAGAAAAAATCAACAGTACAGTAACCATTATACTCCCAACACATGACTTGGCACTGTGTCCCCATTCGCATCCCCGCACCCCTGAAGTGAAACTGCCCATATGTCATGAAAGAAAAACAAACGACTCCAAAACAGAAAAACACAAGCAAAAGAAAGACACAATAAGAAAAACTGAAACATAACCTGTACCAGTGCACCATTATCTTTTATAGCAACCCAAAACCACCTTTCCACTTTTCTTTTGCAGCGTGATACCCCAACTTGTCCACATCCAACTTCATCCTTTCTGTCACCTCCCATTCGACCCCCTTAGCCACCCTCTCTGTAGTCCACTCCACTCCACTCCATTCCGTACGAGCTCCTGTCTTGCCAGCCATAGCCCCCTTTTGTATAGGCTCAGGAGCATCCACAAAATCCCCCACCCACTCCTAATGTGGGCTCCTACAAAACCCCTCTCCACCACCTGCCATGTCAGTGTAAGATCAGGCTTTGCCCTCCCCACCACCTTTTTTGCCTTAGCCCAGAGCTGTCTGGCAAAACTGCACTCCCACATAACATGGTACGCTGTCTCCCCAGCACCACACGATGGTCTCGGGCACAGAGGAGACCGGCCCAGACCGTGCCTGTGTATCTTGCCTCGCACCGGTAGCGTTCTGTGCAAGCAGACCCAGTTCAGATCCTTCTGCCCATTACTCAGGCCTACTGCCTGAAGACCCACCCAAACTGATGACGGTACCCCCAACAACGGAGACGGGTTTACCTTCCCTCTAACCACCCTGTACAGGACCCTTTGCTGCTTCCATATGCCATCTTCCAGGGCCTCAGGGTGAGCCCTCAGCCACTTGGCAACCCAGGCATAGTGCCACGGTAGCTGCTCTGACCTCGGACTTACATTGGACCAGTTCAGTATCCCTCTGGCAGCGTATAAAAAGAAATATTTCATACCTAAACTAGCCGGATGCCCCACCTCTGAAGCCATGTCCTGAAGCAGAGACGCCACAAAAATGGTGTCAAGTTTCAGGGGGAGGTCCGGCACATCCCTGCCACCCTCAGCCAAGCCCGACATCATGCGGCCACGTGCCACCCACTCATACCTCCCTCCCCATAGGAAATCGAAAATTGTTCTCGCCAGGGGCCGTCTGATGGCGACCGGCAGAGGGAAAACATATGCCAGGTGGAGCACAGAGGAGAGCATGTCCGCCTTGAGCACAAGCACTTTACCCAGAAGTGTCAGCTTCCTGGCCTTCCACAATGCTAATCTGGACTTCAATGGCTGAAAACGCCCCTCCCAGTTGACGGTAGCACTATTCATTGGTTGGAATTGTACACCTAAGATCTTTATTGGCCCTTGACACACCGATAGTCCACCCGGAGCAACATCACGCCCCTTCCAACTCCCTTCACTGTACATTTGCCAATGTTGAGCCTAGCTCCTGAGACCCTTCCAAAATCCTCAAAACCTCCAAAGCTCTCACCACACACTCGTCACTGTCCAGCAACAATGTTGTGTCATCAGTGTACTGTGAAAGTTTCACCCGTAGGTCCCCTCCCCCTGGAACCAGGGTCACCCTCACACTGGCGTCTGCTCTGATGGCCTCTGCAGGGGAATGCAGGGGGGGTGCTGAAGCCCTTCCACACCTTCAGCATCTGGGTGCAGCAGAACCGGGAACATCTGGGTGCAGCAGAACCTGGAACTGTCGACAACCAGTCCAGAAACCTAGTGGGTCCCGCACATATCGTGCAGCAGAAACCACATCAGAAAAGCGACCGAAAAATTCCTTTAATGCCAAGTCTGTCATAAAAGGGTTGAACATATGGACAGAAATTATCCTAAAGTTAGGTATGTCCATATTTACCACCTCACACAAATTCAACGGGTGCTTGTTTGCCAATCTAGCACACCTTGCAGTGACAGCCTGATGAGTCTCAGCTGAAACAAATGAAACATCATACCCGGTTGCCTGCTGATGCCACTGAATACAAAAAACGTCCTCCACCGTCAGATTCAACTGGCCCTTGATGATTCTGGTGCAAAACAAATCCCTTGGCATCACTTCCCTGTCGCTGCTCCTCCACTGGAACCTCTAAGTCCTGCGCAGTCCCACCCAAGGAATTGACCGGCCCTGGTTGGCAAACGCCATGTTAGAAAAAGAAGAAAAAACACAGCCCGCGCTTCTCAAATGTACAAGTGTCAAGAACAGATTTTTTTTTTTTTTTTTTATATTTTATTAGAAAAAAATCAACAGTACAGTAACCATTATACTCCCAACACATGACTTGGCACTGTGTCCCCATTCGCATCCCCGCACCCCTGAAGTGAAACTGCCAATATCTCATGAAAGAAAAACAAACGACTCCAAAACAGAAAAACACAAGCAAAAGAAAGACACAATAAGAAAAACTGAAACATAACCTGTACCAGTGCACCATTATCTTTTATAGCAACCCAAAACCACCTTTCCACTTTTCTTTTGCAGCGTGATACCCCAACTTGTCCACATCCAACTTCATCCTTTCTGTCACCTCCCATTCGACCCCCTTAGCCACCCTCTCTGTAGTCCACTCCACTCCACTTCATTCCGTACGAGCTCCTGTCTTGCCAGCCATAGCCCCTTTTTGTATAGGCTCAGGAGCAACCACAAAATCCCCCACCCACTCCTAATGTGGGCTCCTACAAAACCCCTCTTCACCACCTGCCATGTCAGTGTAAGATCAGGCTTTGCCCTCCCCACCACCTTTTTTGCCTTAGCCCAGAGCTGTCTGGTAAAACTGCACTCCCACATAACATGGTACGCTGTCTCCCCAGCACCACACGATGGTCTCGGGCACAGAGGAGACCGGCCCAGACCGTGCCTGTGTATCTTGTCTCGCACCGGTAGCGTTCTGTGCAAGCAGGCCCAGTTCAGATCCTTCAGCCCATTAGTATGGCCTACTGCCTGAACACCCACCGTAACTGATGACGGTACCCCCAACAACGGAGACGGGTTTACCTTCCCTCTAACCACCCTGTACAGGACCCTTTGCTGCTTCCATATGCCATCTTCCAGGGCCTTAGGGTGAGCCCTCAGCCACTTGGCAACCCAGGCATAGTGCCACGGTAGCTGCTCTGACCTCGGACCTACATTGGACCAGTTTAGTACCCTCTGGCAGCGTATAAAAAGAAATATTTCATACCTAAACTAGCCGGATGCCCCACCTCTGAAGCCATGTCCTGAAGCAGAGACGCCACAAAAACGGTGTCAAGTTTCAGGGGGAGGTCCGGCACATCCCTGCCACCCTCAGCCAAGCCCGACATCATGCGGCCACGTGCCACCCACTCATACCTCCCTCCCCATAGGAAATCGAAAATTGTTCTCGCCAGGGGCTGTCTGATGGCGACCGGCAGAGGGAAAACATATGCCAGGTGGAGCACAGAGGAGAGCATGTCCGCCTTGAGCACAAGCACTTTACCCAGAAGTGTCAGCTTATTGGCCTTCCACAATGCTAATCTGGACTTCAATCGCTGAAAACGCCCCTCCCAGTTGACGGTAGCACTATTCATTGTTTGGAATTGTACACCTAAGATGTTTATTTGCCCTTGACACACCGATAGTCCACCCGGAGCAACATCACGCCCCTTCCAACTCCCTTCACTGTACATTTGCCAATGTTGAGCCTAGCTCCTGAGACCCTTCCAAAATCCTCAAAACCTCCAAAGCTCTCACCACACACTCGTCACTGTCCAGCAACAATGTTGTGTCATCAGTGTACTGTGAAAGTTTCACCCGTAGGTCCCCTCCCCCTGGAACCAGGGTCACCCTCACACTGGCGTCTGCTCTGATGGCCTCTGCAGGGGAATGCAGGGGGGGTGCTGAAGCCCTTCCACACCTTCAGCATCTGGGTGCAGCAGAACCGGGAACATCTGGGTGCAGCAGAACCTGGAACTGTCGACAACCAGTCCAGAAACCTAGTGGGTCCCGCACATATCGTGCAGCAGAAACCACATCAGAAAAGCGACCGAAAAATTCCTTTAATGCCAAGTCTGTCATAAAAGGGTTGAACATATGGACAGAAATTATCCTAAAGTTAGGTCTGTCCATATTTACCACCTCACACAAATTCAACGGGTGCTTGTTTGCCAATCTAGCACACCTTGCAGTGACAGCCTGATGAGTCTCAGCTGAAACAAATGAAACATCATACCCGGTTGCCTGCTGATGCCACTGAATACAAAAAACGTCCTCCACCGTAAGATTCAACTGGCCCTTGATGATTCTGGTGCAAAACAAATCCCTTGGCATCACTTCCCTGTCGCTGCTCCTCCACTGGAACCTCAAAGTCCTGCGCAGTCCCACCCAAGGAATTGACCGGTCCTGGTTGGCAAACGCCATGTTAGAAAAAGAAGAAAAAACACAGCGCGCGCTTCTCAAATGTACAAGTGTCAAGAACAGATTTTTTTTTTTTTTTTTTTTATATTTTATTAGAAAAAAATCAACAGTACAGTAACCAACACATGACTTGGCACTGTGTCCCCATTCGCATCCCCGCACCCCTGAAGTGAAACTGCCAATATCTCATGAAAGAAAAACAAACGACTCCAAAACAGAAAAACACAAGCAAAAGAAAGACACAATAAGAAAAACTGAAACATAACCTGTACCAGTGCACCATTATCTTTTATAGCAACCCAAAACCACCTTTCCACTTTTCTTTTGCAGCGTGATACCCCAACTTGTCCACATCCAACTTCATCCTTTCTGTCACCTCCCATTCGACCCCCTTAGCCACCCTCTCTGTAGTCCACTCCACTCCACTTCATTCCGTACGAGCTCCTGTCTTGCCAGCCATAGCCCCCTTTTGTATAGGCTCAGGAGCAACCACAAAATCCCCCACCCACTCCTAATGTGGGCTCCTACAAAACCCCTCTTCACCACCTGCCATGTCAGTGTAAGATCAGGCTTTGCCCTCCCCACCACCTTTTTTGCCTTAGCCCAGAGCTGTCTGGTAAAACTGCACTCCCACATAACATGGTACGCTGTCTCCCCAGCACCACACGATGGTCTCGGGCACAGAGGAGACCGGCCCAGACCGTGCCTGTGTATCTTGTCTCGCACCGGTAGCGTTCTGTGCAAGCAGGCCCTGTTCAGATCCTTCAGCCCATTAGTTTGGCCTACTGCCTGAACACCCACCGTAACTGATGACGGTACCCCCAACAACGGAGACGGGTTTACCTTCCCTCTAACCACCCTGTACAGGACCCTTTGCTGCTTCCATATGCCATCTTCCAGGGCCTTAGGGTGAGCCCTCAGCCAATTGGCAACCCAGGCATAGTGCCACGGTAGCTGCTCTGACCTCGGACCTACATTGGACCAGTTTAGTACCCTCTGGCAGCGTATAAAAAGAAATATTTCATACCTAAACTAGCCGGATGCCCCACCTCTGAAGCCATGTCCTGAAGCAGAGACGCCACAAAAACGGTGTCAAGTTTCAGGGGGAGGTCCGGCACATCCCTGCCACCCTCAGCCAAGCCCGACATCATGCGGCCAAGTGCCACCCACTCATACCTCCCTCCCCATAGGAAATTGAAAATTGTTCTCGCCAGGGGCCGTCTGATGGCGACCGGCAGAGGGAAAACAGAGTGGAGAGCATGTCCGCCTTGAGCACAAGCACTTTACCCAGAAGTGTCAGCTTCCTGGCATTCCACAATGCTAATCTGGACTTCACTCGCTGAAAACGCCCCTCCCAGTTGACGGTAGCACTATTCATTGGTTGGAATTGTACACCTAAGATCTGTATTGGCCCTTGACACACCGATAGTCCACCCGGAGCAACATCACGCCCCTTCCAACTCCCTTCACTGTACATTTGCCAATGTTGAGCCTAGCTCCTGAGACCCTTCAAAAATCCTCAAAACCTCCAAAGCTCTCACCACACACTCGTCACTGTCCAGCAACAATGTTGTGTCATCAGCGTACTGTGAAAGTTTCACCCGTAGGTCCCCTCCCCCTGGAACCAGGGTCACCCTCACACTGGCGTCTGCTCTGATGGCCTCTGCAGGGGAATGCAGGGGGGTGCTGAAGCCCTTCAACACCTTCAGCATCTGGGTGCAGCAGAACCGGGAACATCTGGGTGCAGCAGAACCTGGAACTGTCGACAACCGGTCCAGAAACCTAGTGGGTCCCGCACATATCGTGCAGCAGAAACCACATCAGAAAAGCAACCGAAAAATTCCTTTAATGCCAAGTCTGTCATAAAAGGGTTGAACATATGGACATAAATTATCCTAAAGTTAGGTCTGTCCATATTTACCACCTCACACAAATTCAACGGGTGCTTGTTTGCCAATCTAGCACACCTTGCAGTGACAGCCTGATGAGTCTCAGCTGAAACAAATGAAACATCATACCCGGTTGCCTGCTGATGCCACTGAATACAAAAAACGTCCTCCACCGTCAGATTCAACTGGCCCTTGATGATTCTGGTGCAAAACAAATCCCTTGGCATCACTTCCCTGTCGCTGCTCCTCCACTGGAACCTCAAAGTCCTGCGCAGTCCCACCCGAGGAATTGTCCGGCCCTGGTTGGCAAACGCCATGTTAGAAAAAGAAGAAAAAACACAGCGCGCGCTTCTCAATTGTACAATTCACAAGAACAGATTTTTTTTTTATTTTTTTTTTCTTTTTTATTAGAAAAAATCAACAGTACAGTAACCATTATACTCCCAACACATGACTTGGCACTGTGTCCCCATTCGCATCCCCGCACCCCTGAAGTGAAACTGCCCATATGTCATGAAAGAAAAACAAACGACTCCAAAACAGAAAAACATAAGCAAAAGAAAGACACAATAAGAAAAACTGAAACATAACCTGTACCAGTGCACCATTATCTTTTATAGCAACCCAAAACCACCTTTCCACTTTTCTTTTGCAGCGTGATACCCCAACTTGTCCACATCCAACTTCATCCTTTCTGTCACCTCCCATTCGACCCCCTTAGCCACCCTCTCTGTAGTCCACTCCACTCCACTCCATTCCGTACGAGCTCCTGTCTTGCCAGCCATAGCCCCCTTTTGTATAGGCTCAGGAGCAACCACAAAATCCCCCACCCACTCCTAATGTGGGCTCCTACAAAACCCCTCTCCACCACCTGCCATGACAGTGTAAGATCAGGCTTTGCCCTCCCCACCACCTTTTTTGCCTTAGCCCAGAGCTGTCTGGCAAAACTGCACTCCCACATAACTTGGTACGCTGTCTCCCCAGCACCACACGATGGTCTCGGGCACAGAGGAGACCGGCCCAGACCGTGCCTGTGTATCTTGTCTCGCACCGGTAGCGTTCTGTGCAAAAAGGCCCAGTTCAGATCCTTCAGCCCATTCCTTTGGCCTACTGCCTGAACACCCACCGTAACTGATGACGGTACCCCCAACAACGGAGATGGGTTTACCTTCCCTCTAACCACCCTGTACAGGACCCTTTGCTGCTTCCATATGCCATCTTCCAGGGCCTTAGGGTGAGCCCTCAGCCACTTGGCAACCCAGGCATAGTGCCACGGTAGCTGCTCTGACCTCGGACTTACATTGGACCAGTTCAGTATCCCTCTGGCAGCGTATAAAAAGAAATATTTCATACCTAAACTAGCCGGATGCCCCACCTCTGAAGCCATGTCCTGAAGCAGAGACGCCACAAAAATGGTGTCAAGTTTCAGGGGGAGGTCCAGATCATCCCTGCCACCCTCAGCCAAGCCCGACATCATGCGGCCACGTGCCACCCACTCATACCTCCCTCCCCATAGGAAATCGAAAATTGTTCTCGCCAGGGGCCGTCTGATGGCGACCGGCAGAGGGAAAACATATGCCAGGTGGAGCACAGAGGAGAGCATGTCCGCCATGAGCACAAGCAATTTACCCAGAAGTGTCAGCTTCCTGGCCTTCCACAATGCTAATCTGGACTTCAATCGCTGAAAACGCCCCTCCCAGTTGACGGTAGCACTATTCATTGTTTGGAATTGTACACCTAAGATCTTTATTGGCCCTTGACACACCGATAGTCCACCCGGAGCAACATCACGCCCCTTCCAACTCCCTTCACTGTACATTTGCCAATGTTGAGCCTAGCTCCTGAGACCCTTCCAAAATCCTCAAAACCTCCAAAGCTCTCACCACACACTCGTCACTGTCCAGCAACAATGTTGTGTCATCAGTGTACTGTGAAAGTTTCACCCGTAGGTCCCCTCCCCCTGGTACCAGGGTCACCCTCACACTGGCGTCTGCTCTGATGGCCTCTGCAGGGGAATGCAGGGGGGGTGCTGAAGCCCTTCAACACCTTCAGCATCTGGGTGCAGCAGAACCGGGAACATCTGGGTGCAGCAGAACCTGGAACTGTCGACAACCAGTCCAGAAACCTAGTGGGTCCCGCACATATCGTGCAGCAGAAACCACATCAGAAAAGCGACCGAAAAATTCCTTTAATGCCAAGTCTGTCATAAAAGGGTTGAACATATGGAGACAAATTATCCTAAAGTTAGGTCTGTCCATATTTACCACCTCACACAAATTTAACGGGTGCTTGTTTGCCAATCTAGCACACCTTGCAGTGAAAGCCTGATGAGTCTCAGCTGAAACAAATTAAACATCATACCCGGTTTGCCTGCTGATGCCACTGAATACAAAAAACGTCCTCCACCGTCAGATTCAACTGGCCCTTGATGATTCTGGTGCAAAACAAATCCCTTGGCATCACTTCCCTGTCGCTGCTCCTCCACTGGAACCTCAAAGTCCTGCGCAGTCCCACCCAAGGAATTGTCCGGCCCAGGTTGGCGCCATGTTAGAAAAAGAAGAAAAAACACAGCGCGCGCTTCTCAATTGTACAAGTGACAAGAACAGATTTTTTATTTTTTATTTTTTTATATTTTATTAGAAAAAATCAACAGTACAGTAACCATTATACTCCCAACACATGACTTGGCACTGTGTCCCCATTCGCATCCCCGCACCCCTGAAGTGAAACTGCCCATATGTCATGAAAGAAAAACAAACGACTCCAAAACAGAAAAACACAAGCAAAAGAAAGACACAATAAGAAAAACTGAAACATAACCTGTACCAGTGCACCATTATCTTTTATAGCAACCCAAAACCACCTTTCCACTTTTCTTTTGCAGCGTGATACCCCAACTTGTCCACATCCAACTTCATCCTTTCTGTCACCTCCCATTCGACCCCCTTAGCCACCCTCTCTGTAGTCCACTCCACTCTACTCCATTCCGTACGAGCTCCTGTCTTGCCAGCCATAGCCCCCTTTTGTATAGGCTCAGGAGCAACCACAAAATCCCCCACCCACTCCTAATGTGGGCTCCTACAAAACCCCTCTCCACCATCTGCCATGTCAGTGTAAGATCAGGCTTTGCCCTCCCCACCACCTTTTTTGCCTTAGCCCAGAGCTGTCTGGCAAAACTGCACTCCCACATAACATGGTACGCTGTCTCCCCAGCACCACACGATGGTCTCGGGCACAGAGGAGACCGGCCCAGACCGTGCCTGTGTATCTTGCCTCGCACCGGTAGCGTTCTGTGCAAGCAGGCCCAGTTCAGATCCTTCTGCCCATTACTCAGGCCTACTGCTTGAAGACCCACCCAAACTGATGACGGTACCCACAACACCGGAGACGGGTTTACCTTCCCTCTAACCACCCTGTACAGGACCCTTTGCTGCTTCCATATGCCATCTTCCAGGGCCTTAGGGTGAGCCCTCAGCCACTTGGCAACCCAGGCATAGTGCCACGGTAGCTGCTCTGACCTCGGACTTACATTGGACCAGTTCAGTATCCCTCTGGCAGCGTATAAAAAGAAATATTTCATACCTAAACTAGCCGGATGCCCCACCTCTGAAGCCATGTCCTGAAGCAGAGACGCCACAAAAATGGTGTCAAGTTTCAGGGGGAGGTCCAGCACATCCCTGCCACCCTCAGCCAAGCCCGACATCATGCGGCCACGTGCCACCCACTCATACCTCCCTCCCCATAGGAAATCGAAAATTGTTCTCGCCAGGGGCCGTCTGATGGCGACCGGCAGAAGGAAAACATATGCCAGGTGGAGCACAGAGGAGAGCATGTCCGCCTTGAGCACAAGCACTTTACCCAGAAGTGTCAGCTTCCTGGCCTTCCACAATGCTAATCTGGACTTCAATCGCTGAAAACGCCCCTCCCAGTTGACGGTAGCACTATTCATTGTTTGGAATTGTACACCTAAGATCTTTATTGGCCCTTGACACACCGATAGTCCACCCGGAGCAACATCACGCCCCTTCCAACTCCCTTCACTGTACATTTGCCAATGTTGAGCCTAGCTCCTGAGACCCTTCCAAAATCCTCAAAACCTCCAAAGCTCTCACCACACACTCGTCACTGTCCAGCAACAATGTTGTGTCATCAGTGTACTGTGAAAGTTTCACCCGTAGGTCCCCTCCCCCTGGAACCAGGGTCACCCTCACACTGGCGTCTGCTCTGATGGCCTCTGCAGGGGAATGCAGGGGGGGTGCTGAAGCCCTTCAACACTTTCAGCATCTGGGTGCAGCAGAACCGGGAACATCTGGGTGCAGCAGAACCTGGAACTGTCGACAACCAGTCCAGAAACCTAGTGGGTCCCGCACATATCGTGCAGCAGAAACCACATCAGAAAAGCGACCGAAAAATTCCTTTAATGCCAAGTCTGTCATAAAAGGGTTGAACATATGGAGACAAATTATCCTAAAGTTAGGTCTGTCCATATTTACCACCTCACACAAATTCAACGGGTGCTTGTTTGCCAATCTAGCACACCTTGCAGTGACAGCCTGATGAGTCTCAGCTGAAACAAATGAAACATCATACCCGGTTGCCTGCTGATGCCACTGAATACAAAAAACGTCCTCCACCGTCAGATTCAACTGGCCCTTGATGATTCTGGTGCAAAACAAATCCCTTGGCATCACTTCCCTGTCGCTGCTCCTCCACTGGAACCTCAAAGTCCTGCGCAGTCCCACCCAAGGAATTGTCCGGCCCAGGTTGGCGCCATGTTAGAAAAAGAAGAAAAAACACAGCGCGCGCTTCTCAATTGTACAAGTGACAAGAACAGATTTTTTATTTTTTATTTTTTTATATTTTATTAGAAAAAATCAACAGTACAGTAACCATTATACTCCCAACACATGACTTGGCACTGTGTCCCCATTCGCATCCCCGCACCCCTGAAGTGAAACTGCCCATATGTCATGAAAGAAAAACAAACGACTCCAAAACAGAAAAACACAAGCAAAAGAAAGACACAATAAGAAAAACTGAAACATAACCTGTACCAGTGCACCATTATCTTTTATAGCAACCCAAAACCACCTTTCCACTTTTCTTTTGCAGCGTGATACCCCAACTTGTCCACATCCAACTTCATCCTTTCTGTCACCTCCCATTCGACCCCCTTAGCCACCCTCTCTGTAGTCCACTCCACTCTACTCCATTCCGTACGAGCTCCTGTCTTGCCAGCCATAGCCCCCTTTTGTATAGGCTCAGGAGCAACCACAAAATCCCCCACCCACTCCTAATGTGGGCTCCTACAAAACCCCTCTCCACCATCTGCCATGTCAGTGTAAGATCAGGCTTTGCCCTCCCCACCACCTTTTTTGCCTTAGCCCAGAGCTGTCTGGCAAAACTGCACTCCCACATAACATGGTACGCTGTCTCCCCAGCACCACACGATGGTCTCGGGCACAGAGGAGACCGGCCCAGACCGTTTCTGTGTATCTTGCCTCGCACCGGTAGCGTTCTGTGCAAGCAGGCCCAGTTCAGATCCTTCTGCCCATTACTCAGGCCTACTGCCTGAAGACCCACCCAAACTGATGACGGTACCCACAACACCGGAGACGGGTTTACCTTCCCTCTAACCACCCTGTACAGGACCCTTTGCTGCTTCCATATGCCATCTTCCAGGGCCTTAGGGTGAGCCCTCAGCCACTTGGCAACCCAGGCATAGTGCCACGGTAGCTGCTCTGACCTCGGACTTACATTGGACCAGTTCAGTATCCCTCTGGCAGCGTATAAAAAGAAATATTTCATACCTAAACTAGCCGGATGCCCCACCTCTGAAGCCATGTCCTGAAGCAGAGACGCCACAAAAATGGTGTCAAGTTTCAGGGGGAGGTCCAGCACATCCCTGCCACCCTCAGCCAAGCCCGACATCATGCGGCCACGTGCCACCCACTCATACCTCCCTCCCCATAGGAAATCGAAAATTGTTCTCGCCAGGGGCCGTCTGATGGCGACCGGCAGAAGGAAAACATATGCCAGGTGGAGCACAGAGGAGAGCATGTCCGCCTTGAGCACAAGCACTTTACCCAGAAGTGTCAGCTTCCTGGCCTTCCACAATGCTAATCTGGACTTCAATGGCTGAAAACGCCCCTCCCAGTTGACGGTAGCACTATTCATTGTTTGGAATTGTACACCTAAGATCTTTATTGGCCCTTGACACACCGATAGTCCACCCGGAGCAACATCACGCCCCTTCCAACTCCCTTCACTGTACATTTGCCAATGTTGAGCCTAGCTCCTGAGACCCTTCCAAAATCCTCAAAACCTCCAAAGCTCTCACCACACACTCGTCACTGTCCAGCAACAATGTTGTGTCATCAGTGTACTGTGAAAGTTTCACCCGTAGGTCCCCTCCCCCTGGAACCAGGGTCACCCTCACACTGGCGTCTGCTCTGATGGCCTCTGCAGGGGAATGCAGGGGGGGTGCTGAAGCCCTTCAACACCTTCAGCATCTGGGTGCAGCAGAACCGGGAACATCTGGGTGCAGCAGAACCTGGAACTGTCGACAACCAGTCCAGAAACCTAGTGGGTCCCGCACATATCGTGCAGCAGAAACCACATCAGAAAAGCGACCGAAAAATTCCTTTAATGCCAAGTCTGTCATAAAAGGGTTGAACATATGGACAGAAATTATCCTAACGTTAGGTCTGTCCATATTTACCACCTCACACAAATTCAACGGGTGCTTGTTTGCCAATCTAGCACACCTTGCAGTGACAGCCTGATGAGTCTCAGCTGAAACAAATGAAACATCATACCCGGTTGCCTGCTGATGCCACTGAATACAAAAAACGTCCTCCACCGTCAGATTCAACTGGCCCTTGATGATTCTGGTGCAAAACAAATCCCTTGGCATCACTTCCCTGTCGCTGCTCCTCCACTGGAACCTCAAAGTCCTGCGCAGTCCCACCCGAGGAATTGTCCGGCCCTGGTTGGCGCCATGTTAGAAAAAGAAGAAAAAACACAGCGCGCGCTTCTCAATTGTACAAGTGACAAGAACAGATTTTTTTTTTTTTTTTTTTATATTTTATTAGAAAAAATCAACAGTACAGTAACCATTATACTCCCAACACATGACTTGGCACTGTGTCCCCATTCGCATCCCCGCACCCCTGAAGTGAAACTGCCCATATGTCATGAAAGAAAAACAAACGACTCCAAAACAGAAAAACACAAGCAAAAGAAAGACACAATAAGAAAAACTGAAACATAACCTGTACCAGTGCACCATTATCTTTTATAGCAACCCAAAACCACCTTTCCACTTTTCTTTTGCAGCGTGATACCCCAACTTGTCCACATCCAACTTCATCCTTTCTGTCACCTCCCATTCGACCCCCTTAGCCACCCTCTCTGTAGTCCACTCCACTCCACTCCATTCCGTACGAGCTCCTGTCTTGCCAGCCATAGCCCCCTTTTGTATAGGCTCAGGAGCATCCACAAAATCCCCCACCCACTCCTAATGTGGGCTCCTACAAAAGCCCTCTCCACCACCTGCCATGTCAGTGTAAGATCAGGCTTTGCCCTCCCCACCACCTTTTTTGCCTTAGCCCAGAGCTGTCTGGCAAAACTGCACTCCCACATAACATGGTACGCTGTCTCCCCAGCACCACACGATGGTCTCGGGCACAGAGGAGACCGGCCCAGACTGTGCCTGTGTATCTTGCCTCGCACCGGTAGCGTTCTGTGCAAGCAGGCCCAGTTCAGATCCTTCTGCCCATTACTCAGGCCTACTGCCTAAAGACCCACCCAAACTGATGACGGTACCCCCAACACCGGAGACGGGTTTACCTTCCCTCTAACCACCCTGTACAGGACCCTTTGCTGCTTCCATATGCCATCTTCCAGGGCCTTAGGGTGAGCCCTCAGCCACTTGGCAACCCAGGCATAGTGCCACGGTAGCTGCTCTGACCTCGGACTTACATTGGACCAGTTCAGTATCCCTCTGGCAGCGTATAAAAAGAAATATTTCATACCTAAACTAGCCGGATGCCCCACCTCTGAAGCCATGTCCTGAAGCAGAGACGCCACAAAAATGGTGTCAAGTTTCAGGGGGAGGTCCAGCACATCCCTGCCACCCTCAGCCAAGCCCGACATCATGCGGCCACGTGCCACCCACTCATACCTCCCTCCCCATAGGAAATCGAAAATTGTTCTCGCCAGGGGCCGTCTGATGGCGACCGGCAGAGGGAAAACATATGCCAGGTGGAGCACAGAGGAGAGCATGTCCGCCTTGAGCACAAGCACTTTACCCAGAAGTGTCAGCTTCCTGGCCTTCCACAATGCTAATCTGGACTTCAATGGCTGAAAACGCCCCTCCCAGTTGACGGTAGCACTATTCATTGTTTGGAATTGTACACCTAAGATCTTTATTGGCCCTTGACACACCGATAGTCCACCCGGAGCAACATCACGCCCCTTCCAACTCCCTTCACTGTACATTTGCCAATGTTGAGCCTAGCTCCTGAGACCCTTCCAAAATCCTCAAAACCTCCAAAGCTCTCACCACACACTCGTCACTGTCCAGCAACAATGTTGTGTCATCAGTGTACTGTGAAAGTTTCACCCGTAGGTCCCCTCCCCCTGGAACCAGGGTCACCCTCACACTGGCGTCTGCTCTGATGGCCTCTGCAGGGGAATGCAGGGGGGGTGCTGAAGCCCTTCAACACCTTCAGCATCTGGGTGCAGCAGAACCGGGAACATCTGGGTGCAGCAGAACCTGGAACTGTCGACAACCAGTCCAGAAACCTAGTGGGTCCCGCACATATCGTGCAGCAGAAACCACATCAGAAAAGCGACCGAAAAATTCCTTTAATGCCAAGTCTGTCATAAAAGGGTTGAACATATGGACAGAAATTATCCTAAAGTTAGGTCTGTCCATATTTAACACCTCACACAAATTCAACGGGTGCTTGTTTGCCAATCTAGCACACCTTGCAGTGACAGCCTGATGAGTCTCAGCTGAAACAAATGAAACATCATACCCGGTTGCCTGCTGATGCCACTGAATACAAAAAACGTCCTCCACCGTCAGATTCAACTGGCCCTTGATGATTCTGGTGCAAAACAAATCCCTTGGCATCACTTCCCTGTCGCTGCTCCTCCACTGGAACCTCAAAGTCCTGCGCAGTCCCACCCAAGGAATTGACCGGCCCTGGTTGGCAAACGCCATGTTAGAAAAAGAAGAAAAAACACAGCCCGCGCTTCTCAAATGTACAAGTGTCAAGAACAGATTTTTTTTTTTTTTTATATATTTTATTAGAAAAAAATCAACAGTACAGTAACCATTATACTCCCAACACATGACTTGGCACTGTGTCCCCATTCGCATCCCCGCACCCCTGAAGTGAAACTGCCAATATCTCATGAAAGAAAAACAAACGACTCCAAAACAGAAAAACACAAGCAAAAGAAAGACACAATAAGAAAAACTGAAACATAACCTGTACCAGTGCACCTTTATCTTTTATAGCAACCCAAAACCACCTTTCCACTTTTCTTTTGCAGCGTGATACCCCAACTTGTCCACATCCCACTTCATCCTTTCTGTCACCTCTAATTCGACCCCCTTAGCCCCCCTCTCTGTAGTCCACTCCACTCCACTTCATTCCGTACGAGCTCCTGTCTTGCCAGCCATAGCCCCCTTTTGTATAGGCTCAGGAGCAACCACAAAATCCCCCACCCACTCCTAATGTGGGCTCCTACAAAAGCCCTCTCCACCACCTGCCATGTCAGTGTAAGATCAGGCTTTGCCCTCCCCACCACCTTTTTTGCCTTAGCCCAGAGCTGTCTGGTAAAACTGCACTCCCACATAACATGGTACGCTGTCTCCCCAGCACCACACGATGGTCTCGGGCAGAGAGGAGACCGGCCCAGACCGTGCCTGTGTATCTTGCCTCGCACCGGTAGCGTTCTGTGCAAGCAGGCCCAGTTCAGATCCTTCTGCCCATTACTCAGGCCTACTGCCTAAACACCCACCCAAACTGATGACGGTACCCCCAACAACGGAGACGGGTTTACCTTCCCTCTAACCACCCTGTACAGGACCCTTTGCTACTTCCATATGCCATCTTCCAGGGCCTCAGGGTGAGCCCTCAGCCACTTGGCAACCCAGGCATAGTGCCACGGTAGCTGCTCTGACCTCGGACTTACATTGGACCAGTTCAGTATCCCTCTGGCAGCGTATAAAAAGAAATATTTCATACCTAAACTAGCCGGATGCCCCACCTCTGAAGCCATGTCCTGAAGCAGAGACGCCACAAAAATGGTGTCAAGTTTCAGGGGGAGGTCCGGCACATCCCTGCCACCCTCAGCCAAGCCCGACATCATGCGGCCACGTGCCACCCACTCATACCTCCCTCCCCATAGGAAATCGAAAATTGTTCTCGCCAGGGGCCGTCTGATGGCGACCGGCAGAGGGAAAACATATGCCAGGTGGAGCACAGAGGAGAGCATGTCCGCCTTCAGCACAAGCACTTTACCCAGAAGTGTCAGCTTCCTGGCCTTCCACAATGCTAATCTGGACTTCAATCGCTGAAAACGCCCCTCCCAGTTGACGGTAGCACTATTCATTGGTTGGAATTGTACACCTAAGATCTTTATTGGCCCTTGACACACCGATAGTCCACCCGGAGCAACATCAAGCCCCTTCCAACTCCCTTCACTGTACATTTGCCAATGTTGAGCCTAGCTCCTGAGACCCTTCCAAAATCCTCAAAACCTCCAAAGCTCTCACCACACACTCGTCACTGTCCAGCAACAATGTTGTGTCATCAGTGTACTGTGAAAGTTTCACCCGTAGGTCCCCTCCCCCTGGAACCAGGGTCACCCTCACACTGGCGTCTGCTCTGATGGCCTCTGCAGGGGAATGCAGGGGGGGTGCTGAAGCCCTTCAACACCTTCAGCATCTGGGTGCAGCAGAACCGGGAACATCTGGGTGCAGCAGAACCTGGAACTGTCGACAACCAGTCCAGAAACCTAGTGGGTCCCGCACATATCGTGCAGCAGAAACCACATCAGAAAAGCGACCGAAAAATTCCTTTAATGCCAAGTCTGTCATAAAAGGGTTGAACATATGGACAGAAATTATCCTAAAGTTAGGTCTGTCCATATTTACCACCTCACACAAATTCAACGGGTGCTTGTTTGCCAATCTAGCACACCTTGCAGTGACAGCCTGATGAGTCTCAGCTGAAACAAATGAAACATCATACCCGGTTGCCTGCTGATGCCACTGAATAGAAAAAACGTCCTCCACCGTCAGATTCAACTGGCCCTTGATGATTCTGGTGCAAAACAAATCCCTTGGCATCACTTCCCTGTCGCTGCTCCTCCACTGGAACCTCAAAGTCCTGCGCAGTCCCACCCAAGGAATTGACCGGCCCTGGTTGGCAAACGCCATGTTAGAAAAAGAAGAAAAAACACAGCCCGCGCTTCTCAAATGTACAAGTGTCAAGAACAGATTTTTTTTTTTTTTTATATATTTTATTAGAAAAAAATCAACAGTACAGTAACCATTATACTCCCAACACGTGACTTGGCACTGTGTCCCCATTCGCATCCCCGCACCCCTGAAGTGAAACTGCCCATATGTCATGAAAGAAAAACAAACGACTCCAAAACAGAAAAACACAAGCAAAAGAAAGACACAATAAGAAAAACTGAAACATAACCTGTACCAGTGCACCTTTATCTTTTATAGCAACCCAAAACCACCTTTCCACTTTTCTTTTGCAGCGTGATACCCCAACTTGTCCACATCCAACTTCATCCTTTCTGTCACCTCCCATTCGACCCCCTTAGCCACCCTCTCTGTAGTCCACTCCACTCCACTCCATTCCGTACGAGCTCCTGTCTTGCCAGCCATAGCCCCCTTTTGTATAGGCTCAGGAGCATCCACAAAATCCCCCACCCACTCCTAATGTGGGCTCCTACAAAAGCCCTCTCCACCACCTGCCATGTCAGTGTAAGATCAGGCTTTGCCCTCCCCACCACCTTTTTTGCCTTAGCCCAGAGCTGTCTGGCAAAACTGCACTCCCACATAACATGGTACGCTGTCTCCCCAGCACCACACGATGGTCTCGGGCACAGAGGAGACCGGCCCAGACTGTGCCTGTGTATCTTGCCTCGCACCGGTAGCGTTCTGTGCAAGCAGGCCCAGTTCAGATCCTTCTGCCCATTACTCAGGCCTACTGCCTAAAGACCCACCCAAACTGATGACGGTACCCCCAACACCGGAGACGGGTTTACCTTCCCTCTAACCACCCTGTACAGGACCCTTTGCTGCTTCCATATGCCATCTTCCAGGGCCTTAGGGTGAGCCCTCAGCCACTTGGCAACCCAGGCATAGTGCCACGGTAGCTGCTCTGACCTCGGACTTACATTGGACCAGTTCAGTATCCCTCTGGCAGCGTATAAAAAGAAATATTTCATACCTAAACTAGCCGGATGCCCCACCTCTGAAGCCATGTCCTGAAGCAGAGACGCCACAAAAATGGTGTCAAGTTTCAGGGGGAGGTCCAGCACATCCCTGCCACCCTCAGCCAAGCCCGACATCATGCGGCCACGTGCCACCCACTCATACCTCCCTCCCCATAGGAAATCGAAAATTGTTCTCGCCAGGGGCCGTCTGATGGCGACCGGCAGAGGGAAAACATATGCCAGGTGGAGCACAGAGGAGAGCATGTCCGCCTTGAGCACAAGCACTTTACCCAGAAGTGTCAGCTTCCTGGCCTTCCACAATGCTAATCTGGACTTCAATGGCTGAAAACGCCCCTCCCAGTTGACGGTAGCACTATTCATTGTTTGGAATTGTACACCTAAGATCTTTATTGGCCCTTGACACACCGATAGTCCACCCGGAGCAACATCACGCCCCTTCCAACTCCCTTCACTGTACATTTGCCAATGTTGAGCCTAGCTCCTGAGACCCTTCCAAAATCCTCAAAACCTCCAAAGCTCTCACCACACACTCGTCACTGTCCAGCAACAATGTTGTGTCATCAGTGTACTGTGAAAGTTTCACCCGTAGGTCCCCTCCCCCTGGAACCAGGGTCACCCTCACACTGGCGTCTGCTCTGATGGCCTCTGCAGGGGAATGCAGGGGGGGTGCTGAAGCCCTTCAACACCTTCAGCATCTGGGTGCAGCAGAACCGGGAACATCTGGGTGCAGCAGAACCTGGAACTGTCGACAACCAGTCCAGAAACCTAGTGGGTCCCGCACATATCGTGCAGCAGAAACCACATCAGAAAAGCGACCGAAAAATTCCTTTAATGCCAAGTCTGTCATAAAAGGGTTGAACATATGGACAGAAATTATCCTAAAGTTAGGTCTGTCCATATTTAACACCTCACACAAATTCAACGGGTGCTTGTTTGCCAATCTAGCACACCTTGCAGTGACAGCCTGATGAGTCTCAGCTGAAACAAATGAAACATCATACCCGGTTGCCTGCTGATGCCACTGAATACAAAAAACGTCCTCCACCGTCAGATTCAACTGGCCCTTGATGATTCTGGTGCAAAACAAATCCCTTGGCATCACTTCCCTGTCGCTGCTCCTCCACTGGAACCTCAAAGTCCTGCGCAGTCCCACCCAAGGAATTGACCGGCCCTGGTTGGCAAACGCCATGTTAGAAAAAGAAGAAAAAACACAGCCCGCGCTTCTCAAATGTACAAGTGTCAAGAACAGATTTTTTTTTTTTTTTATATATTTTATTAGAAAAAAATCAACAGTACAGTAACCATTATACTCCCAACACATGACTTGGCACTGTGTCCCCATTCGCATCCCCGCACCCCTGAAGTGAAACTGCCAATATCTCATGAAAGAAAAACAAACGACTCCAAAACAGAAAAACACAAGCAAAAGAAAGACACAATAAGAAAAACTGAAACATAACCTGTACCAGTGCACCTTTATCTTTTATAGCAACCCAAAACCACCTTTCCACTTTTCTTTTGCAGCGTGATACCCCAACTTGTCCACATCCCACTTCATCCTTTCTGTCACCTCTAATTCGACCCCCTTAGCCCCCCTCTCTGTAGTCCACTCCACTCCACTTCATTCCGTACGAGCTCCTGTCTTGCCAGCCATAGCCCCCTTTTGTATAGGCTCAGGAGCAACCACAAAATCCCCCACCCACTCCTAATGTGGGCTCCTACAAAAGCCCTCTCCACCACCTGCCATGTCAGTGTAAGATCAGGCTTTGCCCTCCCCACCACCTTTTTTGCCTTAGCCCAGAGCTGTCTGGTAAAACTGCACTCCCACATAACATGGTACGCTGTCTCCCCAGCACCACACGATGGTCTCGGGCAGAGAGGAGACCGGCCCAGACCGTGCCTGTGTATCTTGCCTCGCACCGGTAGCGTTCTGTGCAAGCAGGCCCAGTTCAGATCCTTCTGCCCATTACTCAGGCCTACTGCCTAAACACCCACCCAAACTGATGACGGTACCCCCAACAACGGAGACGGGTTTACCTTCCCTCTAACCACCCTGTACAGGACCCTTTGCTACTTCCATATGCCATCTTCCAGGGCCTCAGGGTGAGCCCTCAGCCACTTGGCAACCCAGGCATAGTGCCACGGTAGCTGCTCTGACCTCGGACTTACATTGGACCAGTTCAGTATCCCTCTGGCAGCGTATAAAAAGAAATATTTCATACCTAAACTAGCCGGATGCCCCACCTCTGAAGCCATGTCCTGAAGCAGAGACGCCACAAAAATGGTGTCAAGTTTCAGGGGGAGGTCCGGCACATCCCTGCCACCCTCAGCCAAGCCCGACATCATGCGGCCACGTGCCACCCACTCATACCTCCCTCCCCATAGGAAATCGAAAATTGTTCTCGCCAGGGGCCGTCTGATGGCGACCGGCAGAGGGAAAACATATGCCAGGTGGAGCACAGAGGAGAGCATGTCCGCCTTCAGCACAAGCACTTTACCCAGAAGTGTCAGCTTCCTGGCCTTCCACAATGCTAATCTGGACTTCAATCGCTGAAAACGCCCCTCCCAGTTGACGGTAGCACTATTCATTGGTTGGAATTGTACACCTAAGATCTTTATTGGCCCTTGACACACCGATAGTCCACCCGGAGCAACATCAAGCCCCTTCCAACTCCCTTCACTGTACATTTGCCAATGTTGAGCCTAGCTCCTGAGACCCTTCCAAAATCCTCAAAACCTCCAAAGCTCTCACCACACACTCGTCACTGTCCAGCAACAATGTTGTGTCATCAGTGTACTGTGAAAGTTTCACCCGTAGGTCCCCTCCCCCTGGAACCAGGGTCACCCTCACACTGGCGTCTGCTCTGATGGCCTCTGCAGGGGAATGCAGGGGGGGTGCTGAAGCCCTTCAACACCTTCAGCATCTGGGTGCAGCAGAACCGGGAACATCTGGGTGCAGCAGAACCTGGAACTGTCGACAACCAGTCCAGAAACCTAGTGGGTCCCGCACATATCGTGCAGCAGAAACCACATCAGAAAAGCGACCGAAAAATTCCTTTAATGCCAAGTCTGTCATAAAAGGGTTGAACATATGGACAGAAATTATCCTAAAGTTAGGTCTGTCCATATTTACCACCTCACACAAATTCAACGGGTGCTTGTTTGCCAATCTAGCACACCTTGCAGTGACAGCCTGATGAGTCTCAGCTGAAACAAATGAAACATCATACCCGGTTGCCTGCTGATGCCACTGAATAGAAAAAACGTCCTCCACCGTCAGATTCAACTGGCCCTTGATGATTCTGGTGCAAAACAAATCCCTTGGCATCACTTCCCTGTCGCTGCTCCTCCACTGGAACCTCAAAGTCCTGCGCAGTCCCACCCAAGGAATTGACCGGCCCTGGTTGGCAAACGCCATGTTAGAAAAAGAAGAAAAAACACAGCCCGCGCTTCTCAAATGTACAAGTGTCAAGAACAGATTTTTTTTTTTTTTTATATATTTTATTAGAAAAAAATCAACAGTACAGTAACCATTATACTCCCAACACGTGACTTGGCACTGTGTCCCCATTCGCATCCCCGCACCCCTGAAGTGAAACTGCCCATATGTCATGAAAGAAAAACAAACGACTCCAAAACAGAAAAACACAAGCAAAAGAAAGACACAATAAGAAAAACTGAAACATAACCTGTACCAGTGCACCTTTATCTTTTATAGCAACCCAAAACCACCTTTCCACTTTTCTTTTGCAGCGTGATACCCCAACTTGTCCACATCCCACTTCATCCTTTCTGTCACCTCTAATTCGACCCCCTTAGCCCCCCTCTCTGTACTCCACTCCACTCCACTTCATTCCGTACGAGCTCCTGTCTTGCCAGCCATAGCCCCCTTTTGTATAGGCTCAGGAGCAACCACAAAATCCCCCACCCACTCCTAATGTGGGCTCCTACAAAAGCCCTCTCCACCACCTGCCATGTCAGTGTAAGATCAGGCTTTGCCCTCCCCACCACCTTTTTTGCCTTAGCCCAGAGCTGTCTGGTAAAACTGCACTCCCACATAACATGGTACGCTGTCTCCCCAGCACCACACGATGGTCTCGGGCAGAGAGGAGACCGGCCCAGACCGTGCCTGTGTATCTTGCCTCGCACCGGTAGCGTTCTGTGCAAGCAGGCCCAGTTCAGATCCTTCTGCCCATTACTCAGGC
This sequence comes from Channa argus, assembly GCF_033026475.1. Taxonomy (NCBI): domain Eukaryota; kingdom Metazoa; phylum Chordata; class Actinopteri; order Anabantiformes; family Channidae; genus Channa; species Channa argus. The sequence continues at coordinate 62,292 of NW_027125237.1, read as the reverse complement.
CTACTGCCTAAACACCCACCCAAACTGATGACGGTACCCCCAACAACGGAGACGGGTTTACCTTCCCTCTAACCACCCTGTACAGGACCCTTTGCTGCTTCCATATGCCATCTTCCAGGGCCTCAGGGTGAGCCCTCAGCCACTTGGCAACCCAGGCATAGTGCCACGGTAGCTGCTCTGACCTCGGACTTACATTGGACCAGTTCAGTATCCCTCTGGCAGCGTATAAAAAGAAATATTTCATACCTAAACTAGCCGGATGCCCCACCTCTGAAGCCATGTCCTGAAGCAGAGACGCCACAAAAATGGTGTCAAGTTTCAGGGGGAGGTCCGGCACATCCCTGCCACCCTCAGCCAAGCCCGACATCATGCGGCCACGTGCCACCCACTCATACCTCCCTCCCCATAGGAAATCGAAAATTGTTCTCGCCAGGGGCCGTCTGATGGCGACCGGCAGAGGGAAAACATATGCCAGGTGGAGCACAGAGGAGAGCATGTCCGCCTTGAGCACAAGCACTTTACCCAGAAGTGTCAGCTTCCTGGCCTTCCACAATGCTAATCTGGACTTCAATCGCTGAAAACGCCCCTCCCAGTTGACGGTAGCACTATTCATTGGTTGGAATTGTACACCTAAGATCTTTATTGGCCCTTGACACACCGATAGTCCACCCGGAGCAACATCAAGCCCCTTCCAACTCCCTTCACTGTACATTTGCCAATGTTGAGCCTAGCTCCTGAGACCCTTCCAAAATCCTCAAAACCTCCAAAGCTCTCACCACACACTCGTCACTGTCCAGCAACAATGTTGTGTCATCAGTGTACTGTGAAAGTTTCACCCGTAGGTCCCCTCCCCCTGGAACCAGGGTCACCCTCACACTGGCGTCTGCTCTGATGGCCTCTGCAGGGGAATGCAGGGGGGGTGCTGAAGCCCTTCAACACCTTCAGCATCTGGGTGCAGCAGAACCGGGAACATCTGGGTGCAGCAGAACCTGGAACTGTCGACAACCAGTCCAGAAACCTAGTGGGTCCCGCACATATCGTGCAGCAGAAACCACATCAGAAAAGCGACCGAAAAATTCCTTTAATGCCAAGTCTGTCATAAAAGGGTTGAACATATGGACAGAAATTATCCTAAAGTTAGGTCTGTCCATATTTACCACCTCACACAAATTCAACGGGTGCTTGTTTGCCAATCTAGCACACCTTGCAGTGACAGCCTGATGAGTCTCAGCTGAAACAAATGAAACATCATACCCGGTTGCCTGCTGATGCCACTGAATAGAAAAAACGTCCTCCACCGTCAGATTCAACTGGCCCTTGATGATTCTGGTGCAAAACAAATCCCTTGGCATCACTTCCCTGTCGCTGCTCCTCCACTGGAACCTCAAAGTCCTGCGCAGTCCCACCCAAGGAATTGACCGGCCCTGGTTGGCAAACGCCATGTTAGAAAAAGAAGAAAAAACACAGCCCGCGCTTCTCAAATGTACAAGTGTCAAGAACAGATTTTTTTTTTTTTTATATATTTTATTAGAAAAAAATCAACAGTACAGTAACCATTATACTCCCAACACGTGACTTGGCACTGTGTCCCCATTCGCATCCCCGCACCCCTGAAGTGAAACTGCCCATATGTCATGAAAGAAAAACAAACGACTCCAAAACAGAAAAACACAAGCAAAAGAAAGACACAATAAGAAAAACTGAAACATAACCTGTACCAGTGCACCTTTATCTTTTATAGCAACCCAAAACCACCTTTCCACTTTTCTTTTGCAGCGTGATACCCCAACTTGTCCACATCCCACTTCATCCTTTCTGTCACCTCTAATTCGACCCCCTTAGCCCCCCTCTCTGTACTCCACTCCACTCCACTTCATTCCGTACGAGCTCCTGTCTTGCCAGCCATAGCCCCCTTTTGTATAGGCTCAGGAGCAACCACAAAATCCCCCACCCACTCCTAATGTGGGCTCCTACAAAAGCCCTCTCCACCACCTGCCATGTCAGTGTAAGATCAGGCTTTGCCCTCCCCACCACCTTTTTTGCCTTAGCCCAGAGCTGTCTGGTAAAACTGCACTCCCACATAACATGGTACGCTGTCTCCCCAGCACCACACGATGGTCTCGGGCAGAGAGGAGACCGGCCCAGACCGTGCCTGTGTATCTTGCCTCGCACCGGTAGCGTTCTGTGCAAGCAGGCCCAGTTCAGATCCTTCTGCCCATTACTCAGGCCTACTGCCTAAACACCCACCCAAACTGATGACGGTACCCCCAACAACGGAGACGGGTTTACCTTCCCTCTAACCACCCTGTACAGGACCCTTTGCTGCTTCCATATGCCATCTTCCAGGGCCTCAGGGTGAGCCCTCAGCCACTTGGCAACCCAGGCATAGTGCCACGGTAGCTGCTCTGACCTCGGACTTACATTGGACCAGTTCAGTATCCCTCTGGCAGCGTATAAAAAGAAATATTTCATACCTAAACTAGCCGGATGCCCCACCTCTGAAGCCATGTCCTGAAGCAGAGACGCCACAAAAATGGTGTCAAGTTTCAGGGGGAGGTCCGGCACATCCCTGCCACCCTCAGCCAAGCCCGACATCATGCGGCCACGTGCCACCCACTCATACCTCCCTCCCCATAGGAAATCGAAAATTGTTCTCGCCAGGGGCCGTCTGATGGCGACCGGCAGAGGGAAAACATATGCCAGGTGGAGCACAGAGGAGAGCATGTCCGCCTTGAGCACAAGCACTTTACCCAGAAGTGTCAGCTTCCTGGCCTTCCACAATGCTAATCTGGACTTCAATCGCTGAAAACGCCCCTCCCAGTTGACGGTAGCACTATTCATTGGTTGGAATTGTACACCTAAGATCTTTATTGGCCCTTGACACACCGATAGTCCACCCGGAGCAACATCAAGCCCCTTCCAACTCCCTTCACTGTACATTTGCCAATGTTGAGCCTAGCTCCTGAGACCCTTCCAAAATCCTCAAAACCTCCAAAGCTCTCACCACACACTCGTCACTGTCCAGCAACAATGTTGTGTCATCAGTGTACTGTGAAAGTTTCACCCGTAGGTCCCCTCCCCCTGGAACCAGGGTCACCCTCACACTGGCGTCTGCTCTGATGGCCTCTGCAGGGGAATGCAGGGGGGGTGCTGAAGCCCTTCAACACCTTCAGCATCTGGGTGCAGCAGAACCGGGAACATCTGGGTGCAGCAGAACCTGGAACTGTCGACAACCAGTCCAGAAACCTAGTGGGTCCCGCACATATCGTGCAGCAGAAACCACATCAGAAAAGCGACCGAAAAATTCCTTTAATGCCAAGTCTGTCATAAAAGGGTTGAACATATGGACATAAATTATCCTAAAGTTAGGTCTGTCCATATTTACCACCTCACACAAATTCAACGGGTGCTTGTTTGCCAATCTAGCACACCTTGCAGTGACAGCCTGATGAGTCTCAGCTGAAACAAATGAAACATCATACCCGGTTGCCTGCTGATGCCACTGAATACAAAAAACGTCCTCCACCGTCAGATTCAACTGGCCCTTGATGATTCTGGTGCAAAACAAATCCCTTGGCATCACTTCCCTGTCGCTGCTCCTCCACTGGAACCTCAAAGTCCTGCGCAGTCCCACCCAAGGAATTGACCGGTCCTGGTTGGCAAACGCCATGTTAGAAAAAGAAGAAAAAACACAGCCCGCGCTTCTCAAATGTACAAGTGTCAAGAACAGATTTTTTTTTTTTTTTTTTTTATATTTTATTAGAAAAAAATCAACAGTACAGTAACCAACACATGACTTGGCACTGTGTCCCCATTCGCATCCCCGCACCCCTGAAGTGAAACTGCCCATATGTCATGAAAGAAAAACAAACGACTCCAAAACAGAAAAACACAAGCAAAAGAAAGACACAATAAGAAAAACTGAAACATAACCTGTACCAGTGCACCGTTATCTTTTATAGCAACCCAAAACCACCTTTCCACTTTTCTTTTGCAGCGTGATACCCCAACTTGTCCACATCCCACTTCATCCTTTCTGTCACCTCTAATTCGACCCCCTTAGCCACCCTCTCTGTACTCCAGTCCACTCCACTTCATTCCGTACGAGCTCCTGTCTTGCCAGCCATAGCCCCCTTTTGTATAGGTTCAGGAGCAACCACAAAATCCCCCACCCACTCCTAATGTGGGCTCCTACAAAACCCCTCTCCACCACCTGCCATGTCAGTGTAAGATCAGGCTTTGCCCTCCCCACCACCTTTTTTGCCTTAGCCCAGAGCTGTCTGGCAAAACTGCACTCCCACATAACATGGTACGCTGTCTCCCCAGCACCACACGATGGTCTCGGGCACAGAGGAGACCGGCCCAGACCGTGCCTGTGTATCTTGTCTCGCACCGGTAGCGTTCTGTGCAAGCAGGCCCAGTTCAGATCCTTCAGCCCATTAGTTTGGCCTACTGCCTGAACACCCACCGTAACTGATGACGGTACCCCCAACAACGGAGACGGGTTTACCTTCCTTCTAACCACCCTGTACAGGACCCTTTGCTGCTTCCATATGCCATCTTCCAGGGCCTTAGGGTGAGCCCTCAGCCACTTGGCAACCAACGCATAGTGCCACGGTAGCTGCTCTGACCTTGGACCTACATTGGACCAGTTTAGTATCCCTCTGGCAGCGTATAAAAAGAAATATTTCATACCTATACTACCCGGATGCCCCACCTCTGAAGCCATGTCCTGAAGCAGAGACGCCACAAAAATGTTGTCAAGTTTCAGGGGGAGGTCCGGCGTCTGCTCTGATGGCCTCTGCAGGGGAATGCAGGGGGGGTGCTGAAGCCCTTCAACACCTTCAGCATCTGGGTGCAGCAGAACCGGGAACATCTGGGTGCAGCAGAACCTGGAACTGTCGACAACCAGTCCAGAAACCTAGTGGGTCCCGCACATATCGTGCAGCAGAAACCACATCAGAAAAGCGACCGAAAAATTCCTTTAATGCCAAGTCTGTCATAAAAGGGTTGAACATATGGACAGAAATTATCCTAACGTTAGGTCTGTCCATATTTACCACCTCACACAAAATCAACGGGTGCTTGTTTGCCAATCTAGCACACCTTGCAGTGACAGCCTGATGAGTCTCAGCTGAAACAAATGAAACATCATACCCGGTTGCCTGCTGATGCCACTGAATACAAAAAACGTCCTCCACCGTCAGATTCAACTGGCCCTTGATGATTCTGGTGCAAAACAAATCCCTTGGCATCACTTCCCTGTCGCTGCTCTTCCACTGGAACCTCAAAGTCTTGCGCAGTCCCACCCAAGGAATTGACCGGCCCTGGTTGGCAAACGCCATGTTAGAAAAAGAAGAAAAAACACAGCCCGCGCTTCTCAAATGTACAAGTGTCAAGAACAGATTTTTTTTTTTTTTTTTTATATTTTATTAGAAAAAAATCAACAGTACAGTAACCATTATACTCCCAACACATGACTTGGCACTGTGTCCCCATTCGCATCCCCGCACCCCTGAAGTGAAACTGCCAATATCTCATGAAAGAAAAACAAACGACTCCAAAACAGAAAAACACAAGCAAAAGAAAGACACAATAAGAAAAACTGAAACATAACCTGTACCAGTGCACCTTTATCTTTTATAGCAACCCAAAACCACCTTTCCATTTTTCTTTTGTAGCGTGATACCCCAACTTGTCCAAATCCCACTTCATCCTTTCTGTCACCTCTAATTCGACCCCCTTAGCCACCCTCTCTGTACTCCACTCCACTCCACTTCATTCCGTACGAGCTCCTGTCTTGCCAGCCATAGCCCCCTTTTGTATAGGCTCAGGAGCAACCACAAAATCCCCCACCCACTCCTAATGTGGGCTCCTACAAAACCCCTCTCCACCACCTGCCATGTCAGTGTAAGATCAGGCTTTGCCCTCCCCACCACCTTTTTTGCCTTAGCCCAGAGCTGTCTGGTAAAACTGCACTCCCACATAACATGGTACGCTGTCTCCCCAGCACCACACGATGGTCTCGGGCACAGAGGAGACCGGCCCAAACCGTGCCTGTGTATCTTGCCTCGCAGCGGTAGCGTTCTGTGCAAGCAGGCCCAGTTCAGATCCTTCTGCCCATTACTCAGGCCTACTGCCTGAAGACCCACCCAAACTGATGACGGTACCCCCAACACCGGAGACGGGTTTACCTTCCCTCTAACCACCCTGTACAGGACCCTTTGCTGCTTCCATATGCCATCTTCCAGGGCCTTAGGGTGAGCCCTCAGCCACTTGGCAACCCAGGCATAGTGCCACGGTAGCTGCTCTGACCTCGGACTTACATTGGACCAGTTCAGTATCCCTCTGGCAGCGTATAAAAAGAAATATTTCATACCTAAACTAGCCGGATGCCCCACCTCTAAAGCCATGTCCTGAAGCAGAGACGCCACAAAAATGGTGTCAAGTTTCAGGAGGAGGTCCAGCACATCCCTGCCACCCTCAGCCAAGCCCGACATCATGCGGCCACGTGCCACCCACTCATACCTCCCTCCCCATAGGAAATCGAAAATTGTTCTCGCCAGGGGCCGTATGATGGCGACCGGCAAAGGGAAAACATATGCCAGGTGGAGCACAGAGGAGAGCATGTCCGCCTTGAGCACAAGCACTTTACCCAGAAGTGTCAGCTTCCTGGCCTTCCACAATGCTAATCTGGACTTCAATCGCTGAAAACGCCCCTCCCAGTTGACGGTAGCACTATTCATTGGTTGGAATTGTACACCTAAGATCTTTATTGGCCCTTGACACACCGATAGTCCACCCGGAGCAACATCACGCCCCTTCCAACTCCCTTCACTGTACATTTGCCAATGTTGAGCCTAGCTCCTGAGACCCTTCCAAAATCCTCAAAACCTCCAAAGCTCTCACCACACACTCGTCACTGTCCAGCAACAATGTTGTGTCATCAGTGTACTGTGAAAGTTTCACCCGTAGGTCCCCTCCCCCTGGAACCAGGGTCACCCTCACACTGGCGTCTGCTCTGATGGCCTCTGCAAGGGAATGCAGGGGGGGTGCTGAAGCCCTTCCACACCTTCAGCATCTGGGTGCAGCAGAACCGGGAACATCTGGGTGCAGCAGAACCTGGAACTGTCGACAACCAGTCCAGAAACCTAGTGGGTCCCGCACATATCGTGCAGCAGAAACCACATCAGAAAAGCGACCGAAAAATTCCTTTAATGCCAAGTCTGTCATAAAAGGGTTGAACATATGGACAGAAATTATCCTAAAGTTAGGTCTGTCCATATTTACCACCTCACACAAATTCAACGGGTGCTTGTTTGCCAATCTAGCACACCTTGCAGTGACAGCCTGATGAGTCTCAGCTGAAACAAATGAAACATCATACCCGGTTGCCTGCTGATGCCACTGAATACAAAAAACGTCCTCCACCGTCAGATTCAACTGGCCCTTGATGATTCTGGTGCAAAACAAATCCCTTGGCATCACTTCCCTGTCGCTGCTCCTCCACTGGAACCTCAAAGTCCTGCGCAGTCCCACCCAAGGAATTGACCGGCCCTGGTTGGCAAACGCCATGTTAGAAAAAGAAGAAAAAACACAGCCCGCGCTTCTCAAATGTACAAGTGTCAAGAACAGATTTTTTTTTTTTTTTTTTATATTTTTTTAGAAAAAAATCAACAATACAGTAACCATTATACTCTCAACACATGACTTGGCACTGTGTCCCCATTCGCATCCCCGCACCCCTGAAGTGAAACTGCCAATATCTCATGAAAGAAAAACAAACGACTCCAAAACAGAAAAACACAAGCAAAAGAAAGACACAATAAGAAAAACTGAAACATAACCTGTACCAGTGCACCTTTATCTTTTATAGCAACCCAAAACCACCTTTCCACTTTTCTTTTGCAGCGTGATACCCCAACTTGTCCACATCCCACTTCATCCTTTCTGTCACCTCTAATTCGACCCCCTTAGCCACCCTCTCTGTACTCCACTCCACTCCACTTCATTCCGTACGAGCTCCTGTCTTGCCAGCCATAGCCCCCTTTTGTATAGGCTCAGGAGCAACCACAAAATCCCCCACCCACTCCTAATGTGGGCTCCTACAAAACCCCTCTCCACCACCTGCCATGTCAGTGTAAGATCAGGCTTTGCCCTCCCCACCACCTTTTTTGCCTTAGCCCAGAGCTGTCTGGTAAAACTGCACTCCCACATAACATGGTACGCTGTCTCCCCAGCACCACACGATGGTCTCGGGCACAGAGGAGACCGGCCCAGACCGTGCCTGTGTATCTTGCCTCGCACCGGTAGCGTTTTGTGCAAGCAGGCCCAGTTCAGATCCTTCTGCCCATTACTCAGGCCTACTGCCTGAACACCCACCCAAACTGATGACGGTACCCCCAACAACGGAGACGGGTTTACCTTCCCTCTAACCACCCTGTACAGGACCCTTTGCTGCTTCCATATGCCATCTTCCAGGGCCTCAGGGTGAGCCCTCAGCCACTTGGCAACCCAGGCATAGTGCCACGGTAGCTGCTCTGACCTCGGACTTACATTGGACCAGTTCAGTATCCCTCTGGCAGCGTATAAAAAGAAATATTTCATACCTAAACTAGCCGGATGCCCCACCTCTGAAGCCATGTCCTGAAGCAGAGACGCCACAAAAATGGTGTCAAGTTTCAGGGGGAGGTCCGGCACATCCCTGCCACCCTCAGCCAAGCCCGACATCATGCGGCCACGTGCCACCCACTCATACCTCCCTCCCCATAGGAAATCGAAAATTGTTCTCGCCAGGGGCCGTCTAATGGCGACCGGCAGAGGGAAAACATATGCCAGGTGGAGCACAGAGGAGAGCATGTCCGCCTTGAGCACAAGCACTTTACCCAGAAGTGTCAGCTTCCTGGCCTTCCACAATGCTAATCTGGACTTCAATCGCTGAAAACGCCCCTCCCAGTTGACGGTAGCACTATTCATTGGTTGGAATTGTACACCTAAGATCTTTATTGGCCCTTGACACACCGATAGTCCACCCGGAGCAACATCACGCCCCTTCCAACTCCCTTCACTGTACATTTGCCAATGTTGAGCCTAGCTCCTGAGACCCTTTCAAAATCCTCAAAACCTCCAAAGCTCTCACCACACACTCGTCACTGTCCAGCAACAATGTTGTGTCATCAGTGTACTGTGAAAGTTTCACCCGTAGGTCCCCTCCCCCTGGAACCAGGGTCACCCTCACACTGGCGTCTGCTCTGATGGCCTCTGCAAGGGAATGCAGGGGGGGTGCTGAAGCCCTTCCACACCTTCAGCATCTGGGTGCAGCAGAACCGGGAACATCTGGGTGCAGCAGAACCTGGAACTGTCGACAACCAGTCCAGAAACCTAGTGGGTCCCGCACATATCGTGCAGCAGAAACCACATCAGAAAAGCGACCGAAAAATTCCTTTAATGCCAAGTCTGTCATAAAAGGGTTGAACATATGGACAGAAATTATCCTAAAGTTAGGTCTGTCCATATTTACCACCTCACACAAATTCAACGGGTGCTTGTTTGCCAATCTAGCACACCTTGCAGTGACAGCCTGATGAGTCTCAGCTGAAACAAATGAAACATCATACCCGGTTGCCTGCTGATGCCACTGAATACAAAAAACGTCCTCCACCGTCAGATTCAACTGGCCCTTGATGATTCTGGTGCAAAACAAATCCCTTGGCATCACTTCCCTGTCGCTGCTCCTCCACTGGAACCTCAAAGTCCTGCGCAGTCCCACCCAAGGAATTGACCGGCCCTGGTTGGCAAACGCCATGTTAGAAAAAGAAGAAAAAACACAGCCCGCGCTTCTCAAATGTACAAGTGTCAAGAACAGATTTTTTTTTTTTTTTTTTATATTTTTTTAGAAAAAAATCAACAATACAGTAACCATTATACTCTCAACACATGACTTGGCACTGTGTCCCCATTCGCATCCCCGCACCCCTGAAGTGAAACTGCCAATATCTCATGAAAGAAAAACAAACGACTCCAAAACAGAAAAACACAAGCAAAAGAAAGACACAATAAGAAAAACTGAAACATAACCTGTACCAGTGCACCTTTATCTTTTATAGCAACCCAAAACCACCTTTCCACTTTTCTTTTGCAGCGTGATACCCCAACTTGTCCACATCCCACTTCATCCTTTCTGTCACCTCTAATTCGACCCCCTTAGCCACCCTCTCTGTACTCCACTCCACTCCACTTCATTCCGTACGAGCTCCTGTCTTGCCAGCCATAGCCCCCTTTTGTATAGGCTCAGGAGCAACCACAAAATCCCCCACCCACTCCTAATGTGGGCTCCTACAAAACCCCTCTCCACCACCTGCCATGTCAGTGTAAGATCAGGCTTTGCCCTCCCCACCACCTTTTTTGCCTTAGCCCAGAGCTGTCTGGTAAAACTGCACTCCCACATAACATGGTACGCTGTCTCCCCAGCACCACACGATGGTCTCGGGCACAGAGGAGACCGGCCCAGACCGTGCCTGTGTATCTTGCCTCGCACCGGTAGCGTTTTGTGCAAGCAGGCCCAGTTCAGATCCTTCTGCCCATTACTCAGGCCTACTGCCTGAACACCCACCCAAACTGATGACGGTACCCCCAACAACGGAGACGGGTTTACCTTCCCTCTAACCACCCTGTACAGGACCCTTTGCTGCTTCCATATGCCATCTTCCAGGGCCTCAGGGTGAGCCCTCAGCCACTTGGCAACCCAGGCATAGTGCCACGGTAGCTGCTCTGACCTCGGACTTACATTGGACCAGTTCAGTATCCCTCTGGCAGCGTATAAAAAGAAATATTTCATACCTAAACTAGCCGGATGCCCCACCTCTGAAGCCATGTCCTGAAGCAGAGACGCCACAAAAATGGTGTCAAGTTTCAGGGGGAGGTCCGGCACATCCCTGCCACCCTCAGCCAAGCCCGACATCATGCGGCCACGTGCCACCCACTCATACCTCCCTCCCCATAGGAAATCGAAAATTGTTCTCGCCAGGGGCCGTCTAATGGCGACCGGCAGAGGGAAAACATATGCCAGGTGGAGCACAGAGGAGAGCATGTCCGCCTTGAGCACAAGCACTTTACCCAGAAGTGTCAGCTTCCTGGCCTTCCACAATGCTAATCTGGACTTCAATCGCTGAAAACGCCCCTCCCAGTTGACGGTAGCACTATTCATTGGTTGGAATTGTACACCTAAGATCTTTATTGGCCCTTGACACACCGATAGACCACCCGGAGCAACATCACGCCCCTTCCAACTCCCTTCACTGTACATTTGCCAATGTTGAGCCTAGCTCCTGAGACCCTTCCAAAATCCTCAAAACCTCCAAAGCTCTCACCACACACTCGTCACTGTCCAGCAACAATGTTGTGTCATCAGTGTACTGTGAAAGTTTCACCCGTAGGTCCCCTCCCCCTGGAACCAGGGTCACCCTAACACTGGCGTCTGCTCTGATGGCCTCTGCAGGGGAATGCAGGGGGGGTGCTGAAGCCCTTCCACACCTTCAGCATCTGGGTGCAGCAGAACCGGGAACATCTGGGTGCAGCAGAACCTGGAACTGTCGACAACCAGTCCAGAAACCTAGTGGGTCCCGCACATATCGTGCAGCAGAACCCACATCAGAAAAGCGACCGAAAAATTCCTTTAATGCCAAGTCTGTCATAAAAGGGTTGAACATATGGACAGAAATTATCCTAAAGTTAGGTCTGTCCATATTTACCACCTCACACAAATTCAACGGGTGCTTGTTTGCCAATCTAGCACACCTTGCAGTGACAGCCTGATGAGTCTCAGCTGAAACAAATGAAACATCATACCCGGTTGCCTGCTGATGCCACTGAATACAAAAAACGTCCTCCACCGTCAGATTCAACTGGCCCTTGATGATTCTGGTGCAAAACAAATCCCTTGGCATAACTTCCCTGTCGCTGCTCCTCCACTGGAACCTCAAAGTCCTGCGCAGTCCCACCCAAGGAATTGACCGGTCCTGGTTGGCAAACGCCATGTTAGAAAAAGAAGAAAAAACACAGCCCGCGCTTCTCAAATGTACAAGTGTCAAGAACAGATTTTTTTTTTTTTTTTTTTATATTTTATTAGAAAAAAATCAACAGTACAGTAACCAACACATGACTTGGCACTGTGTCCCCATTCGCATCCCCGCACCCCTGAAGTGAAACTGCCCATATGTCATGAAAGAAAAACAAACGACTCCAAAACAGAAAAACACAAGCAAAAGAAAGACACAATAAGAAAAACTGAAACATAACCTGTACCAGTGCACCATTATCTTTTATAGCAACCCAAAACCACCTTTCCACTTTTCTTTTGCAGCGTGATACCCCAACTTGTCCACATCCAACTTCATCCTTTCTGTCACCTCCCATTCGACCCCCTTAGCCACCCTCTCTGTAGTCCACTCCACTCCACTCCATTCCGTACGAGCTCCTGTCTTGCCAGCCATAGCCCCCTTTTGTATAGGCTCAGGAGCAACCACAAAATCCCCCACCCACTCCTAATGTGGGCTCCTACAAAACCCCTCTCCACCACCTGCCATGACAGTGTCAGATCAGGCTTTGCCCTCCCCACCACCTTTTTTGCCTTAGCCCAGAGCTGTCTGGCAAAACTGCACTCCCACATAACTTGGTACGCTGTCTCCCCAGCACCATACGATGGTCTCGGGCACAGAGGAGACCGGCCCAGACCGTGCCTGTGTATCTTGTCTCGCACCGGTAGCGTTCTGTGCAAGAAGGCCCAGTTCAGATCCTTCAGCCCATTACTTTGGCCTACTGCCTGAACACCCACCGTAACTGATGACGGTACCCCCAACAACGGAGATGGGTTTACCTTCCCTCTAACCACCCTGTACAGGACCCTTTGCTGCTTCCATATGCCATCTTCCAGGGCCTTAGGGTGAGCCCTCAGCCACTTGGCAACCCAGGCATAGTGCCACGGTAGCTGCTCTGACCTCGGACTTACATTGGACCAGTTCAGTATCCCTCTGGCAGCGTATAAAAAGAAATATTTCATACCTATACTAGCCGGATGCCCCACCTCTGAAGCCATGTCCTGAAGCAGAGACGCCACAAAAATGGTGTCAAGTTTCAGGGGGAGGTCCAGATCATCCCTGCCACCCTCAGCCAAGCCCGACATCATGCGGCCACGTGCCACCCACTCATACCTCCCTCCCCATAGGAAATCGAAAATTGTTCTCGCCAGGGGCCGTCTGATGGCGACCGGCAGAGGGAAAACATATGCCAGGTGGAGCACAGAGGAGAGCATGTCCGCCTTGAGCACAAGCACTTTACCCAGAAGTGTCAGGTTCCTGGCCTTCCACAATGCTAATCTGGACTTCACTCGCTGAAAACGCCCCTCCCAGTTGACGGTAGCACTATTCATTGGTTGGAATTGTACACCTAAGATCTGTATTGGCCCTTGACACACCGATAGTCCACCCGGAGCAACATCACGCCCCTTCCAACTCCCTTCACTGTACATTTGCCAATGTTGAGCCTAGCTCCTGAGACCCTTCAAAAATCCTCAAAACCTCCAAAGCTCTCACCACACACTCGTCACTGTCCAGCAACAATGTTGTGTCATCAGCGTACTGTGAAAGTTTCACCCGTAGGTCCCCTCCCCCTGGAACCAGGGTCACCCTCACACTGGCGTCTGCTCTGATGGCCTCTGCAGGGGAATGCAGGGGGGTGCTGAAGCCCTTCAACACCTTCAGCATCTGGGTGCAGCAGAACCGGGAACATCTGGGTGCAGCAGAACCTGGAACTGTCGACAACCGGTCCAGAAACCTAGTGGGTCCCGCACATATCGTGCAGCAGAAACCACATCAGAAAAGCGACCGAAAAATTCCTTTAATGCCAAGTCTGTCATAAAAGGGTTGAACATATGGAGACAAATTATCCTAAAGTTAGGTCTGTCCATATTTACCACCTCACACAAATTTAACGGGTGCTTGTTTGCCAATCTAGCACACCTTGCAGTAGCCTGATGAGTCTCAGCTGAAACAAATTAAACATCATACCCGGTTTGCCTGCTGATGCCACTGAATACAAAAAACGTCCTCCACCGTCAGATTCAACTGGCCCTTGATGATTCTGGTGCAAAACAAATCCCTTGGCATCACTTCCCTGTCGCTGCTCCTCCACTGGAACCTCAAAGTCCTGCGCAGTCCCACCCGAGGAATTGTCCGGCCCTGGTTGGCGCCATGTTAGAAAAAGAAGAAAAAACACAGCGCGCGCTTCTCAATTGTACAAGTGACAAGAACAGATTTTTTTTTTTTTTTTTTTTTATATTTTATTAGAAAAAATCAACAGTACAGTAACCATTATACTCCCAACACATGACTTGGCACTGTGTCCCCATTCGCATCCCCGCACCCCTGAAGTGAAACTGCCCATATGTCATGAAAGAAAAACAAACGACTCCAAAACAGAAAAACACAAGCAAAAGAAAGACACAATAAGAAAAACTGAAACATAACCTGTACCAGTGCACCATTATCTTTTATAGCAACCCAAAACCACCTTTCCACTTTTCTTTTGCAGCGTGATACCCCAACTTGTCCACATCCAACTTCATCCTTTCTGTCACCTCCCATTCGACCCCCTTAGCCACCCTCTCTGTAGTCCACTCCACTCCACTCCATTCCGTACGAGCTCCTGTCTTGCCAGCCATAGCCCCCTTTTGTATAGGCTCAGGAGCAACCACAAAATCCCCCACCCACTCCTAATGTGGGCTCCTACAAAACCCCTCTCCACCACCTGCCATGACAGTGTCAGATCAGGCTTTGCCCTCCCCACCACCTTTTTTGCCTTAGCCCAGAGCTGTCTGGCAAAACTGCACTCCCACATAACTTGGTACGCTGTCTCCCCAGCACCATACGATGGTCTCGGGCACAGAGGAGACCGGCCCAGACCGTGCCTGTGTATCTTGTCTCGCACCGGTAGCGTTCTGTGCAAGAAGGCCCAGTTCAGATCCTTCAGCCCATTACTTTGGCCTACTGCCTGAACACCCACCGTAACTGATGACGGTACCCCCAACAACGGAGATGGGTTTACCTTCCCTCTAACCACCCTGTACAGGACCCTTTGCTGCTTCCATATGCCATCTTCCAGGGCCTTAGGGTGAGCCCTCAGCCACTTGGCAACCCAGGCATAGTGCCACGGTAGCTGCTCTGACCTCGGACTTACATTGGACCAGTTCAGTATCCCTCTGGCAGCGTATAAAAAGAAATATTTCATACCTATACTAGCCGGATGCCCCACCTCTGAAGCCATGTCCTGAAGCAGAGACGCCACAAAAATGGTGTCAAGTTTCAGGGGGAGGTCCAGATCATCCCTGCCACCCTCAGCCAAGCCCGACATCATGCGGCCACGTGCCACCCACTCATACCTCCCTCCCCATAGGAAATCGAAAATTGTTCTCGCCAGGGGCCGTCTGATGGCGACCGGCAGAGGGAAAACATATGCCAGGTGGAGCACAGAGGAGAGCATGTCCGCCTTGAGCACAAGCACTTTACCCAGAAGTGTCAGCTTCCTGGCCTTCCACAATGCTAATCTGGACTTCACTCGCTGAAAACGCCCCTCCCAGTTGACGGTAGCACTATTCATTGGTTGGAATTGTACACCTAAGATCTGTATTGGCCCTTGACACACCGATAGTCCACCCGGAGCAACATCACGCCCCTTCCAACTCCCTTCACTGTACATTTGCCAATGTTGAGCCTAGCTCCTGAGACCCTTCAAAAATCCTCAAAACCTCCAAAGCTCTCACCACACACTCGTCACTGTCCAGCAACAATGTTGTGTCATCAGCGTACTGTGAAAGTTTCACCCGTAGGTCCCCTCCCCCTGGAACCAGGGTCACCCTCACACTGGCGTCTGCTCTGATGGCCTCTGCAGGGGAATGCAGGGGGGTGCTGAAGCCCTTCAACACCTTCAGCATCTGGGTGCAGCAGAACCGGGAACATCTGGGTGCAGCAGAACCTGGAACTGTCGACAACCGGTCCAGAAACCTAGTGGGTCCCGCACATATCGTGCAGCAGAAACCACATCAGAAAAGCGACCGAAAAATTCCTTTAATGCCAAGTCTGTCATAAAAGGGTTGAACATATGGAGACAAATTATCCTAAAGTTAGGTCTGTCCATATTTACCACCTCACACAAATTTAACGGGTGCTTGTTTGCCAATCTAGCACACCTTGCAGTAGCCTGATGAGTCTCAGCTGAAACAAATTAAACATCATACCCGGTTTGCCTGCTGATGCCACTGAATACAAAAAACGTCCTCCACCGTCAGATTCAACTGGCCCTTGATGATTCTGGTGCAAAACAAATCCCTTGGCATCACTTCCCTGTCGCTGCTCCTCCACTGGAACCTCAAAGTCCTGCGCAGTCCCACCCGAGGAATTGTCCGGCCCTGGTTGGCAAACGCCATGTTAGAAAAAGAAGAAAAAACACAGCGCGCGCTTCTCAATTGTACAAGTGACAAGAACAGATTTTTTTTTTTTTTTTTTTTTATATTTTATTAGAAAAAATCAACAGTACAGTAACCATTATACTCCCAACACATGACTTGGCACTGTGTCCCCATTCGCATCCCCGCACCCCTGAAGTGAAACTGCCCATATGTCATGAAAGAAAAACAAACGACTCCAAAACAGAAAAACACAAGCAAAAGAAAGACACAATAAGAAAAACTGAAACATAACCTGTACCAGTGCACCATTATCTTTTATAGCAACCCAAAACCACCTTTCCACTTTTCTTTTGCAGTGTGATACCCCAACTTGTCCACATCCAACTTCATCCTTTCTGTCACCTCCCATTCGACCCCCTTAGCCACCCTCTCTGTAGTCCACTCCACTCCACTCCATTCCGTACGAGCTCCTGTCTTGCCAGCCATAGCCCCCTTTTGTATAGGCTCAGGAGCAACCACAAAATCCCCCACCCACTCCTAATGTGGGCTCCTACAAAACCCCTCTCCACCACCTGCCATGACAGTGTCAGATCAGGCTTTGCCCTCCCACCACCTTTTTTGCCTTAGCCCAGAGCTGTCTGGCAAAACTGCACTCCCACATAACTTGGTACGCTGTCTCCCCAGCACCATACGATGGTCTCGGGCACAGAGGAGACCGGCCCAGACCGTGCCTGTGTATCTTGTCTCGCACCGGTAGCGTTCTGTGCAAGAAGGCCCAGTTCAGATCCTTCAGCCCATTACTTTGGCCTACTGCCTGAACACCCACCGTAACTGATGACGGTACCCCCAACAACGGAGATGGGTTTACCTTCCCTCTAACCACCCTGTACAGGACCCTTTGCTGCTTCCATATGCCATCTTCCAGGGCCTTAGGGTGAGCCCTCAGCCACTTGGCAACCCAGGCATAGTGCCACGGTAGCTGCTCTGACCTCGGACTTACATTGGACCAGTTCAGTATCCCTCTGGCAGCGTATAAAAAGAAATATTTCATACCTATACTAGCCGGATGCCCCACCTCTGAAGCCATGTCCTGAAGCAGAGACGCCACAAAAATGGTGTCAAGTTTCAGGGGGAGGTCCAGATCATCCCTGCCACCCTCAGCCAAGCCCGACATCATGCGGCCACGTGCCACCCACTCATACCTCCCTCCCCATAGGAAATCGAAAATTGTTCTCGCCAGGGGCCGTCTGATGGCGACCGGCAGAGGGAAAACATATGCCAGGTGGAGCACAGAGGAGAGCATGTCCGCCTTGAGCACAAGCACTTTACCCAGAAGTGTCAGCTTCCTGGCCTTCCACAATGCTAATCTGGACTTCACTCGCTGAAAACGCCCCTCCCAGTTGACGGTAGCACTATTCATTGGTTGGAATTGTACACCTAAGATCTGTATTGGCCCTTGACACACCGATAGACCACCCGGAGCAACATCACGCCCCTTCCAACTCCCTTCACTGTACATTTGCCAATGTTGAGCCTAGCTCCTGAGACCCTTCAAAAATCCTCAAAACCTCCAAAGCTCTCACCACACACTCGTCACTGTCCAGCAACAATGTTGTGTCATCAGCGTACTGTGAAAGTTTCACCCGTAGGTCCCCTCCCCCTGGAACCAGGGTCACCCTCACACTGGCGTCTGCTCTGATGGCCTCTGCAGGGGAATGCAGGGGGGTGCTGAAGCCCTTCAACACCTTCAGCATCTGGGTGCAGCAGAACCGGGAACATCTGGGTGCAGCAGAACCAGGAACTGTCGACAACCGGTCCAGAAACCTAGTGGGTCCCGCACATATCGTGCAGCAGAAACCACATCAGAAAAGCGACCGAAAAATTCCTTTAATGCCAAGTCTGTCATAAAAGGGTTGAACATATGGACAGAAATTATCCTAAAGTTAGGTCTGTCCATATTTACCACCTCACACAAATTCAACGGGTGCTTGTTTGCCAATCTAGCACACCTTGCAGTGACAGCCTGATGAGTCTCAGCTGAAACAAATGAAACATCATACCCGGTTGCCTGCTGATGCCACTGAATACAAAAAACGTCCTCCACCGTCAGATTCAACTGGCCCTTGATGATTCTGGTGCAAAACAAATCCCTTGGCATCACTTCCCTGTCGCTGCTCCTCCACTGGAACCTCAAAGTCCTGCGCAGTCCCACCCGAGGAATTGTCCGGCCCTGGTTGGCAAACGCCATGTTAGAAAAAGAAGAAAAAACAAAGCGCGCGCTTCTCAATTGTACAATTGACAAGAACAGATTTTTTTTAAATTTTTTTTTTATTTTTTATTAGAAAAAATCAACAGTACAGTAACCATTATACTCCCAACACATGACTTAGCACTGTGTCCCCATTCGCATCCCCGCACCCCTGAAGTGAAACTGCCCATATGTCATGAAAGAAAAACAAACGACTCCAAAACAGAAAAACACAAGCAAAAGAAAGACACAATAAGAAAAACTGAAACATAACCTGTACCAGTGCACCATTATCTTTTATAGCAACCCAAAACCACCTTTCCACTTTTCTTTTGCAGCGTGATACCCCAACTTGTCCACATCCAACTTCATCCTTTCTGTCACCTCCCATTCGACCCCCTTAGCCACCCTCTCTGTAGTCCACTCCACTCCACTCCATTCCGTACGAGCTCCTGTCTTGCCAGCCATAGCCCCCTTTTGTATAGGCTCAGGAGCAACCACAAAATCCCCCACCCACTCCTAATGTGGGCTCCTACAAAACCCCTCTCCACCACCTGCCATGACAATGTAAGATCAGGCTTTGCCCTCCCCACCACCTTTTTTGCCTTAGCCCAGAGCTGTCTGGCAAAACTGCACTCCCACATAACTTGGTACGCTGTCTCCCCAGCACCACACGATGGTCTCGGGCACAGAGGAGACCGGCCCAGACCGTGCCTGTGTATCTTGTCTCGCACCGGTAGCGTTCTGTGCAAGAAGGCCCAATTCAGATCCTTCAGCCCATTACTTTGGCCTACTGCCTGAACACCCACCGTAACTGATGACGGTACCCCCAACAACGGAGATGGGTTTACCTTCCCTCTAACCACCCTGTACAGGACCCTTTGCTGCTTCCATATGCCATCTTCCAGGGCCTTAGGGTGAGCCCTCAGCCACTTGGCAACCCAGGCATAGTGCCACGGTAGCTGCTCTGACCTCGGACTTACATTGGACCAGTTCAGTATCCCTCTGGCAGCGTATAAAAAGAAATATTTCATACCTAAACTAGCCGGATGCCCCACCTCTGAAGCCATGTCCTGAAGCAGAGACGCCACAAAAATGGTGTCAAGTTTCAGGGGGAGGTCCAGATCATCACTGCCACCCTCAGCCAAGCCCGACATCATGCGGCCACGTGCCACCCACTCATACCTCCCTCCCCATAGGAAATCGAAAATTGTTCTCGCCAGGGGCCGTCTGATGGCGACCGGCAGAGGGAAAACATATGCCAGGTGGAGCACAGAGGAGAGCATGTCCGCCTTGAGCACAAGCACTTTACCCAGAAGTGTCAGCTTCCTGGCCTTCCACAATGCTAATCTGGACTTCAATCGCTGAAAACGCCCCTCCCAGTTGACGGTAGCACTATTCATTGGTTGGAATTGTACACCTAAGATCTTTATTGGCCCTTGACACACCGATAGTCCACCCGGAGCAACATCACGCCCCTTCCAACTCCCTTCACTGTACATTTGCCAATGTTGAGCCTAGCTCCTGAGACCCTTCCAAAATCCTCAAAACCTCCAAAGCTCTCACCACACACTCGTCACTGTCCAGCAACAATGTTGTGTCATCAGTGTACTGTGAAAGTTTCACCCGTAGGTCCCCTCCCCCTGGAACCAGGGTCACCCTCACACTGGCGTCTGCTCTGATGGCCTCTGCAGGGGAATGCAGGGGGGGTGCTGAAGCCCTTCAACACCTTCAGCATCTGGGTGCAGCAGAACCGGGAACATCTGGGTGCAGCAGAACCTGGAACTGTCGACAACCAGTCCAGAAACCTAGTGGGTCCCGCACATATCGTGTAGCAGAAACCACATCAGAAAAGCGACCGAAAAATTCCTTTAATGCCAAGTCTGTCATAAAAGGGTTGAACATATGGACAGAAATTATCCTAAAGTTAGGTCTGTCCATATTTACCACCTCACACAAATTCAACGGGTGCTTGTTTGCCAATCTAGCACACCTTGCAGTGACAGCCTGATGAGTCTCAGCTGAAACAAATGAAACATCATACCCGGTTGCCTGCTGATGCCACTGAATACAAAAAACGTCCTCCACCGTCAGATTCAACTGGCCCTTGATGATTCTGGTGCAAAACAAATCCCTTGGCATCACTTCCCTGTCGCTGCTCCTCCACTGGAACCTCAAAGTCCTGCGCAGTCCCACCCAAGGAATTGTCCGGCCCTGGTTGGCGCCAGGTTAGAAAAAGAAGAAAAAACACAGCGCGCGCTTCTCAATTGTACAAGTGACAAGAACAGATTTTTTTTTTTTTTTTTTTTATATTTTATTAGAAAAAATCAACAGTACAGTAACCATTATACTCCCAACACATGACTTGGCACTGTGTCCCCATTCGCATCCCCGCACCCCTGAAGTGAAACTGCCCATATGTCATGAAAGAAAAACAAACGACTCCAAAACAGAAAAACACAAGCAAAAGAAAGACACAATAAGAAAAACTGAAACATAACCTGTACCAGTGCACCGTTATCTTTTATAGCAACCCAAAACCACCTTTCCACTTTTCTTTTGCAGCGTGATACCCCAACTTGTCCACATCCCACTTCATCCTTTCTGTTACCTCTAATTCGACCCCCTTAGCCACCCTCTCTGTACTCCACTCCACTCCACTTCATTCCGTACGAGCTCCTGTCTTGCCAGCCATAGCCCCCTTTTGTATAGGCTCAGGAGCAACCACAAAATCCCCCACCCACTCCTAATGTGGGCTCCTACAAAACCCCTCTCCACCACCTGCCATGTCAGTGTAAGATCAGGCTTTGCCCTCCCCACCACCTTTTTTGCCTTAGCCCAGAGCTGTCTGGTAAAACTGCACTCCCACATAACATGGTACGCTGTCTCCCCAGCACCACACGATGGTCTCGGGCACAGAGGAGACCGGCCCAGACCGTGCCTGTGTATCTTGCCTCGCACCGGTAGCGTTTTGTGCAAGCAGGCCCAGTTCAGATCCTTCTGCCCATTACTCAGGCCTACTGCCTGAACACCCACCCAAACTGATGACGGTACCCCCAACAACGGAGACGGGTTTACCTTCCCTCTAACCACCCTGTACAGGACCCTTTGCTGCTTCCATATGCCATCTTCCAGGGCCTCAGGGTGAGCCCTCAGCCACTTGGCAACCCAGGCATAGTGCCACGGTAGCTGCTCTGACCTCGGACTTACATTGGACCAGTTCAGTATCCCTCTGGCAGCGTATAAAAAGAAATATTTCATACCTAAACTAGCCGGATGCCCCACCTCTGAAGCCATGTCCTGAAGCAGAGACGCCACAAAAATGGTGTCAAGTTTCAGGGGGAGGTCCGGCACATCCCTGCCACCCTCAGCCAAGCCCGACATCATGCGGCCACGTGCCACCCACTCATACCTCCCTCCCCATAGGAAATCGAAAATTGTTCTCGCCAGGGGCCGTCTAATGGCGACCGGCAGAGGGAAAACATATGCCAGGTGGAGCACAGAGGAGAGCATGTCCGCCTTGAGCACAAGCACTTTACCCAGAAGTGTCAGCTTCCTGGCCTTCCACAATGCTAATCTGGACTTCAATCGCTGAAAACGCCCCTCCCAGTTGACGGTAGCACTATTCATTGGTTGGAATTGTACACCTAAGATCTTTATTGGCCCTTGACACACCGATAGACCACCCGGAGCAACATCACGCCCCTTCCAACTCCCTTCACTGTACATTTGCCAATGTTGAGCCTAGCTCCTGAGACCCTTCCAAAATCCTCAAAACCTCCAAAGCTCTCACCACACACTCGTCACTGTCCAGCAACAATGTTGTGTCATCAGTGTACTGTGAAAGTTTCACCCGTAGGTCCCCTCCCCCTGGAACCAGGGTCACCCTAACACTGGCGTCTGCTCTGATGGCCTCTGCAGGGGAATGCAGGGGGGGTGCTGAAGCCCTTCCACACCTTCAGCATCTGGGTGCAGCAGAACCGGGAACATCTGGGTGCAGCAGAACCTGGAACTGTCGACAACCAGTCCAGAAACCTAGTGGGTCCCGCACATATCGTGCAGCAGAACCCACATCAGAAAAGCGACCGAAAAATTCCTTTAATGCCAAGTCTGTCATAAAAGGGTTGAACATATGGACAGAAATTATCCTAAAGTTAGGTCTGTCCATATTTACCACCTCACACAAATTCAACGGGTGCTTGTTTGCCAATCTAGCACACCTTGCAGTGACAGCCTGATGAGTCTCAGCTGAAACAAATGAAACATCATACCCGGTTGCCTGCTGATGCCACTGAATACAAAAAACGTCCTCCACCGTCAGATTCAACTGGCCCTTGATGATTCTGGTGCAAAACAAATCCCTTGGCATAACTTCCCTGTCGCTGCTCCTCCACTGGAACCTCAAAGTCCTGCGCAGTCCCACCCAAGGAATTGACCGGTCCTGGTTGGCAAACGCCATGTTAGAAAAAGAAGAAAAAACACAGCCCGCGCTTCTCAAATGTACAAGTGTCAAGAACAGATTTTTTTTTTTTTTTTTTTATATTTTATTAGAAAAAAATCAACAGTACAGTAACCAACACATGACTTGGCACTGTGTCCCCATTCGCATCCCCGCACCCCTGAAGTGAAACTGCCCATATGTCATGAAAGAAAAACAAACGACTCCAAAACAGAAAAACACAAGCAAAAGAAAGACACAATAAGAAAAACTGAAACATAACCTGTACCAGTGCACCATTATCTTTTATAGCAACCCAAAACCACCTTTCCACTTTTCTTTTGCAGCGTGATACCCCAACTTGTCCACATCCAACTTCATCCTTTCTGTCACCTCCCATTCGACCCCCTTAGCCACCCTCTCTGTAGTCCACTCCACTCCACTCCATTCCGTACGAGCTCCTGTCTTGCCAGCCATAGCCCCCTTTTGTATAGGCTCAGGAGCAACCACAAAATCCCCCACCCACTCCTAATGTGGGCTCCTACAAAACCCCTCTCCACCACCTGCCATGACAGTGTCAGATCAGGCTTTGCCCTCCCCACCACCTTTTTTGCCTTAGCCCAGAGCTGTCTGGCAAAACTGCACTCCCACATAACTTGGTACGCTGTCTCCCCAGCACCATACGATGGTCTCGGGCACAGAGGAGACCGGCCCAGACCGTGCCTGTGTATCTTGTCTCGCACCGGTAGCGTTCTGTGCAAGAAGGCCCAGTTCAGATCCTTCAGCCCATTACTTTGGCCTACTGCCTGAACACCCACCGTAACTGATGACGGTACCCCCAACAACGGAGATGGGTTTACCTTCCCTCTAACCACCCTGTACAGGACCCTTTGCTGCTTCCATATGCCATCTTCCAGGGCCTTAGGGTGAGCCCTCAGCCACTTGGCAACCCAGGCATAGTGCCACGGTAGCTGCTCTGACCTCGGACTTACATTGGACCAGTTCAGTATCCCTCTGGCAGCGTATAAAAAGAAATATTTCATACCTATACTAGCCGGATGCCCCACCTCTGAAGCCATGTCCTGAAGCAGAGACGCCACAAAAATGGTGTCAAGTTTCAGGGGGAGGTCCAGATCATCCCTGCCACCCTCAGCCAAGCCCGACATCATGCGGCCACGTGCCACCCACTCATACCTCCCTCCCCATAGGAAATCGAAAATTGTTCTCGCCAGGGGCCGTCTGATGGCGACCGGCAGAGGGAAAACATATGCCAGGTGGAGCACAGAGGAGAGCATGTCCGCCTTGAGCACAAGCACTTTACCCAGAAGTGTCAGGTTCCTGGCCTTCCACAATGCTAATCTGGACTTCACTCGCTGAAAACGCCCCTCCCAGTTGACGGTAGCACTATTCATTGGTTGGAATTGTACACCTAAGATCTGTATTGGCCCTTGACACACCGATAGTCCACCCGGAGCAACATCACGCCCCTTCCAACTCCCTTCACTGTACATTTGCCAATGTTGAGCCTAGCTCCTGAGACCCTTCAAAAATCCTCAAAACCTCCAAAGCTCTCACCACACACTCGTCACTGTCCAGCAACAATGTTGTGTCATCAGCGTACTGTGAAAGTTTCACCCGTAGGTCCCCTCCCCCTGGAACCAGGGTCACCCTCACACTGGCGTCTGCTCTGATGGCCTCTGCAGGGGAATGCAGGGGGGTGCTGAAGCCCTTCAACACCTTCAGCATCTGGGTGCAGCAGAACCGGGAACATCTGGGTGCAGCAGAACCTGGAACTGTCGACAACCGGTCCAGAAACCTAGTGGGTCCCGCACATATCGTGCAGCAGAAACCACATCAGAAAAGCGACCGAAAAATTCCTTTAATGCCAAGTCTGTCATAAAAGGGTTGAACATATGGAGACAAATTATCCTAAAGTTAGGTCTGTCCATATTTACCACCTCACACAAATTTAACGGGTGCTTGTTTGCCAATCTAGCACACCTTGCAGTAGCCTGATGAGTCTCAGCTGAAACAAATTAAACATCATACCCGGTTTGCCTGCTGATGCCACTGAATACAAAAAACGTCCTCCACCGTCAGATTCAACTGGCCCTTGATGATTCTGGTGCAAAACAAATCCCTTGGCATCACTTCCCTGTCGCTGCTCCTCCACTGGAACCTCAAAGTCCTGCGCAGTCCCACCCGAGGAATTGTCCGGCCCTGGTTGGCGCCATGTTAGAAAAAGAAGAAAAAACACAGCGCGCGCTTCTCAATTGTACAAGTGACAAGAACAGATTTTTTTTTTTTTTTTTTTTTATATTTTATTAGAAAAAATCAACAGTACAGTAACCATTATACTCCCAACACATGACTTGGCACTGTGTCCCCATTCGCATCCCCGCACCCCTGAAGTGAAACTGCCCATATGTCATGAAAGAAAAACAAACGACTCCAAAACAGAAAAACACAAGCAAAAGAAAGACACAATAAGAAAAACTGAAACATAACCTGTACCAGTGCACCATTATCTTTTATAGCAACCCAAAACCACCTTTCCACTTTTCTTTTGCAGCGTGATACCCCAACTTGTCCACATCCAACTTCATCCTTTCTGTCACCTCCCATTCGACCCCCTTAGCCACCCTCTCTGTAGTCCACTCCACTCCACTCCATTCCGTACGAGCTCCTGTCTTGCCAGCCATAGCCCCCTTTTGTATAGGCTCAGGAGCAACCACAAAATCCCCCACCCACTCCTAATGTGGGCTCCTACAAAACCCCTCTCCACCACCTGCCATGACAGTGTCAGATCAGGCTTTGCCCTCCCCACCACCTTTTTTGCCTTAGCCCAGAGCTGTCTGGCAAAACTGCACTCCCACATAACTTGGTACGCTGTCTCCCCAGCACCATACGATGGTCTCGGGCACAGAGGAGACCGGCCCAGACCGTGCCTGTGTATCTTGTCTCGCACCGGTAGCGTTCTGTGCAAGAAGGCCCAGTTCAGATCCTTCAGCCCATTACTTTGGCCTACTGCCTGAACACCCACCGTAACTGATGACGGTACCCCCAACAACGGAGATGGGTTTACCTTCCCTCTAACCACCCTGTACAGGACCCTTTGCTGCTTCCATATGCCATCTTCCAGGGCCTTAGGGTGAGCCCTCAGCCACTTGGCAACCCAGGCATAGTGCCACGGTAGCTGCTCTGACCTCGGACTTACATTGGACCAGTTCAGTATCCCTCTGGCAGCGTATAAAAAGAAATATTTCATACCTATACTAGCCGGATGCCCCACCTCTGAAGCCATGTCCTGAAGCAGAGACGCCACAAAAATGGTGTCAAGTTTCAGGGGGAGGTCCAGATCATCCCTGCCACCCTCAGCCAAGCCCGACATCATGCGGCCACGTGCCACCCACTCATACCTCCCTCCCCATAGGAAATCGAAAATTGTTCTCGCCAGGGGCCGTCTGATGGCGACCGGCAGAGGGAAAACATATGCCAGGTGGAGCACAGAGGAGAGCATGTCCGCCTTGAGCACAAGCACTTTACCCAGAAGTGTCAGCTTCCTGGCCTTCCACAATGCTAATCTGGACTTCACTCGCTGAAAACGCCCCTCCCAGTTGACGGTAGCACTATTCATTGGTTGGAATTGTACACCTAAGATCTGTATTGGCCCTTGACACACCGATAGTCCACCCGGAGCAACATCACGCCCCTTCCAACTCCCTTCACTGTACATTTGCCAATGTTGAGCCTAGCTCCTGAGACCCTTCAAAAATCCTCAAAACCTCCAAAGCTCTCACCACACACTCGTCACTGTCCAGCAACAATGTTGTGTCATCAGCGTACTGTGAAAGTTTCACCCGTAGGTCCCCTCCCCCTGGAACCAGGGTCACCCTCACACTGGCGTCTGCTCTGATGGCCTCTGCAGGGGAATGCAGGGGGGTGCTGAAGCCCTTCAACACCTTCAGCATCTGGGTGCAGCAGAACCGGGAACATCTGGGTGCAGCAGAACCTGGAACTGTCGACAACCGGTCCAGAAACCTAGTGGGTCCCGCACATATCGTGCAGCAGAAACCACATCAGAAAAGCGACCGAAAAATTCCTTTAATGCCAAGTCTGTCATAAAAGGGTTGAACATATGGAGACAAATTATCCTAAAGTTAGGTCTGTCCATATTTACCACCTCACACAAATTTAACGGGTGCTTGTTTGCCAATCTAGCACACCTTGCAGTAGCCTGATGAGTCTCAGCTGAAACAAATTAAACATCATACCCGGTTTGCCTGCTGATGCCACTGAATACAAAAAACGTCCTCCACCGTCAGATTCAACTGGCCCTTGATGATTCTGGTGCAAAACAAATCCCTTGGCATCACTTCCCTGTCGCTGCTCCTCCACTGGAACCTCAAAGTCCTGCGCAGTCCCACCCGAGGAATTGTCCGGCCCTGGTTGGCAAACGCCATGTTAGAAAAAGAAGAAAAAACACAGCGCGCGCTTCTCAATTGTACAAGTGACAAGAACAGATTTTTTTTTTTTTTTTTTTTTATATTTTATTAGAAAAAATCAACAGTACAGTAACCATTATACTCCCAACACATGACTTGGCACTGTGTCCCCATTCGCATCCCCGCACCCCTGAAGTGAAACTGCCCATATGTCATGAAAGAAAAACAAACGACTCCAAAACAGAAAAACACAAGCAAAAGAAAGACACAATAAGAAAAACTGAAACATAACCTGTACCAGTGCACCATTATCTTTTATAGCAACCCAAAACCACCTTTCCACTTTTCTTTTGCAGTGTGATACCCCAACTTGTCCACATCCAACTTCATCCTTTCTGTCACCTCCCATTCGACCCCCTTAGCCACCCTCTCTGTAGTCCACTCCACTCCACTCCATTCCGTACGAGCTCCTGTCTTGCCAGCCATAGCCCCCTTTTGTATAGGCTCAGGAGCAACCACAAAATCCCCCACCCACTCCTAATGTGGGCTCCTACAAAACCCCTCTCCACCACCTGCCATGACAGTGTCAGATCAGGCTTTGCCCTCCCACCACCTTTTTTGCCTTAGCCCAGAGCTGTCTGGCAAAACTGCACTCCCACATAACTTGGTACGCTGTCTCCCCAGCACCATACGATGGTCTCGGGCACAGAGGAGACCGGCCCAGACCGTGCCTGTGTATCTTGTCTCGCACCGGTAGCGTTCTGTGCAAGAAGGCCCAGTTCAGATCCTTCAGCCCATTACTTTGGCCTACTGCCTGAACACCCACCGTAACTGATGACGGTACCCCCAACAACGGAGATGGGTTTACCTTCCCTCTAACCACCCTGTACAGGACCCTTTGCTGCTTCCATATGCCATCTTCCAGGGCCTTAGGGTGAGCCCTCAGCCACTTGGCAACCCAGGCATAGTGCCACGGTAGCTGCTCTGACCTCGGACTTACATTGGACCAGTTCAGTATCCCTCTGGCAGCGTATAAAAAGAAATATTTCATACCTATACTAGCCGGATGCCCCACCTCTGAAGCCATGTCCTGAAGCAGAGACGCCACAAAAATGGTGTCAAGTTTCAGGGGGAGGTCCAGATCATCCCTGCCACCCTCAGCCAAGCCCGACATCATGCGGCCACGTGCCACCCACTCATACCTCCCTCCCCATAGGAAATCGAAAATTGTTCTCGCCAGGGGCCGTCTGATGGCGACCGGCAGAGGGAAAACATATGCCAGGTGGAGCACAGAGGAGAGCATGTCCGCCTTGAGCACAAGCACTTTACCCAGAAGTGTCAGCTTCCTGGCCTTCCACAATGCTAATCTGGACTTCACTCGCTGAAAACGCCCCTCCCAGTTGACGGTAGCACTATTCATTGGTTGGAATTGTACACCTAAGATCTGTATTGGCCCTTGACACACCGATAGACCACCCGGAGCAACATCACGCCCCTTCCAACTCCCTTCACTGTACATTTGCCAATGTTGAGCCTAGCTCCTGAGACCCTTCAAAAATCCTCAAAACCTCCAAAGCTCTCACCACACACTCGTCACTGTCCAGCAACAATGTTGTGTCATCAGCGTACTGTGAAAGTTTCACCCGTAGGTCCCCTCCCCCTGGAACCAGGGTCACCCTCACACTGGCGTCTGCTCTGATGGCCTCTGCAGGGGAATGCAGGGGGGTGCTGAAGCCCTTCAACACCTTCAGCATCTGGGTGCAGCAGAACCGGGAACATCTGGGTGCAGCAGAACCAGGAACTGTCGACAACCGGTCCAGAAACCTAGTGGGTCCCGCACATATCGTGCAGCAGAAACCACATCAGAAAAGCGACCGAAAAATTCCTTTAATGCCAAGTCTGTCATAAAAGGGTTGAACATATGGACAGAAATTATCCTAAAGTTAGGTCTGTCCATATTTACCACCTCACACAAATTCAACGGGTGCTTGTTTGCCAATCTAGCACACCTTGCAGTGACAGCCTGATGAGTCTCAGCTGAAACAAATGAAACATCATACCCGGTTGCCTGCTGATGCCACTGAATACAAAAAACGTCCTCCACCGTCAGATTCAACTGGCCCTTGATGATTCTGGTGCAAAACAAATCCCTTGGCATCACTTCCCTGTCGCTGCTCCTCCACTGGAACCTCAAAGTCCTGCGCAGTCCCACCCGAGGAATTGTCCGGCCCTGGTTGGCAAACGCCATGTTAGAAAAAGAAGAAAAAACAAAGCGCGCGCTTCTCAATTGTACAATTGACAAGAACAGATTTTTTTTTAATTTTTTTTTTATTTTTTATTAGAAAAAATCAACAGTACAGTAACCATTATACTCCCAACACATGACTTAGCACTGTGTCCCCATTCGCATCCCCGCACCCCTGAAGTGAAACTGCCCATATGTCATGAAAGAAAAACAAACGACTCCAAAACAGAAAAACACAAGCAAAAGAAAGACACAATAAGAAAAACTGAAACATAACCTGTACCAGTGCACCATTATCTTTTATAGCAACCCAAAACCACCTTTCCACTTTTCTTTTGCAGCGTGATACCCCAACTTGTCCACATCCAACTTCATCCTTTCTGTCACCTCCCATTCGACCCCCTTAGCCACCCTCTCTGTAGTCCACTCCACTCCACTCCATTCCGTACGAGCTCCTGTCTTGCCAGCCATAGCCCCCTTTTGTATAGGCTCAGGAGCAACCACAAAATCCCCCACCCACTCCTAATGTGGGCTCCTACAAAACCCCTCTCCACCACCTGCCATGACAATGTAAGATCAGGCTTTGCCCTCCCCACCACCTTTTTTGCCTTAGCCCAGAGCTGTCTGGCAAAACTGCACTCCCACATAACTTGGTACGCTGTCTCCCCAGCACCACACGATGGTCTCGGGCACAGAGGAGACCGGCCCAGACCGTGCCTGTGTATCTTGTCTCGCACCGGTAGCGTTCTGTGCAAGAAGGCCCAATTCAGATCCTTCAGCCCATTACTTTGGCCTACTGCCTGAACACCCACCGTAACTGATGACGGTACCCCCAACAACGGAGATGGGTTTACCTTCCCTCTAACCACCCTGTACAGGACCCTTTGCTGCTTCCATATGCCATCTTCCAGGGCCTTAGGGTGAGCCCTCAGCCACTTGGCAACCCAGGCATAGTGCCACGGTAGCTGCTCTGACCTCGGACTTACATTGGACCAGTTCAGTATCCCTCTGGCAGCGTATAAAAAGAAATATTTCATACCTAAACTAGCCGGATGCCCCACCTCTGAAGCCATGTCCTGAAGCAGAGACGCCACAAAAATGGTGTCAAGTTTCAGGGGGAGGTCCAGATCATCACTGCCACCCTCAGCCAAGCCCGACATCATGCGGCCACGTGCCACCCACTCATACCTCCCTCCCCATAGGAAATCGAAAATTGTTCTCGCCAGGGGCCGTCTGATGGCGACCGGCAGAGGGAAAACATATGCCAGGTGGAGCACAGAGGAGAGCATGTCCGCCTTGAGCACAAGCACTTTACCCAGAAGTGTCAGCTTCCTGGCCTTCCACAATGCTAATCTGGACTTCAATCGCTGAAAACGCCCCTCCCAGTTGACGGTAGCACTATTCATTGGTTGGAATTGTACACCTAAGATCTTTATTGGCCCTTGACACACCGATAGTCCACCCGGAGCAACATCACGCCCCTTCCAACTCCCTTCACTGTACATTTGCCAATGTTGAGCCTAGCTCCTGAGACCCTTCCAAAATCCTCAAAACCTCCAAAGCTCTCACCACACACTCGTCACTGTCCAGCAACAATGTTGTGTCATCAGTGTACTGTGAAAGTTTCACCCGTAGGTCCCCTCCCCCTGGAACCAGGGTCACCCTCACACTGGCGTCTGCTCTGATGGCCTCTGCAGGGGAATGCAGGGGGGGTGCTGAAGCCCTTCAACACCTTCAGCATCTGGGTGCAGCAGAACCGGGAACATCTGGGTGCAGCAGAACCTGGAACTGTCGACAACCAGTCCAGAAACCTAGTGGGTCCCGCACATATCGTGTAGCAGAAACCACATCAGAAAAGCGACCGAAAAATTCCTTTAATGCCAAGTCTGTCATAAAAGGGTTGAACATATGGACAGAAATTATCCTAAAGTTAGGTCTGTCCATATTTACCACCTCACACAAATTCAACGGGTGCTTGTTTGCCAATCTAGCACACCTTGCAGTGACAGCCTGATGAGTCTCAGCTGAAACAAATGAAACATCATACCCGGTTGCCTGCTGATGCCACTGAATACAAAAAACGTCCTCCACCGTCAGATTCAACTGGCCCTTGATGATTCTGGTGCAAAACAAATCCCTTGGCATCACTTCCCTGTCGCTGCTCCTCCACTGGAACCTCAAAGTCCTGCGCAGTCCCACCCAAGGAATTGTCCGGCCCTGGTTGGCGCCAGGTTAGAAAAAGAAGAAAAAACACAGCGCGCGCTTCTCAATTGTACAAGTGACAAGAACAGATTTTTTTTTTTTTTTTTTTTATATTTTATTAGAAAAAATCAACAGTACAGTAACCATTATACTCCCAACACATGACTTGGCACTGTGTCCCCATTCGCATCCCCGCACCCCTGAAGTGAAACTGCCCATATGTCATGAAAGAAAAACAAACGACTCCAAAACAGAAAAACACAAGCAAAAGAAAGACACAATAAGAAAAACTGAAACATAACCTGTACCAGTGCACCGTTATCTTTTATAGCAACCCAAAACCACCTTTCCACTTTTCTTTTGCAGCGTGATACCCCAACTTGTCCACATCCCACTTCATCCTTTCTGTTACCTCTAATTCGACCCCCTTAGCCACCCTCTCTGTACTCCACTCCACTCCACTTCATTCCGTACGAGCTCCTGTCTTGCCAGCCATAGCCCCCTTTTGTATAGGCTCAGGAGCAACCACAAAATCCCCCACCCACTCCTAATGTGGGCTCCTACAAAACCCCTCTCCACCACCTGCCATGTCAGTGTAAGATCAGGCTTTGCCCTCCCCACCACCTTTTTTGCCTTAGCCCAGAGCTGTCTGGCAAAACTGCACTCCCACATAACATGGTACGCTGTCTCCCCAGCACCACACGATGGTCTCGGGCACAGAGGAGACCGGCCCAGACCGTGCCTGTGTATCTTGTCTCGCACCGGTAGCGTTCTGTGCAAGCAGGCCCAGTTCAGATCCTTCTGCCCATTACTCAGGCCTACTGCCTGAACACCCACCCAAACTGATGACGGTACCCCCAACAACGGAGACGGGTTTACCTTCCCTCTAACCACCCTGTACAGGACCCTTTGCTGCTTCCATATGCCATCTTCCAGGGCCTCAGGGTGAGCCCTCAGCCACTTGGCAACCCAGGCATAGTGCCACAGCAGCTGCTCTGACCTCGGACTTACATTGGACCAGTTCAGTATCCCTCTGGCAGCGTATATAAAGAAATATTTCATACCTAAACTAGCCGGATGCCCCACCTCTGAAGCCATGTCCTGAAGCAGAGACGCCACAAAAATGGTGTCAAGTATCAGGGGGAGGTCCGGCACATCCCTGCCACCCTCAGCCAAACCCGACATCATGCGGCCACGTGCCACCCACTCATACCTCCCTCCCCATAGGAAATCGAAAATTGTTCTCGCCAGGGGCCGTCTGATGGCGACCGGCAGAGGGAAAACATATGCCAGGTGGAGCACAGAGGAGAGCATGTCCGCCTTGAGCACAAGCACTTTACCCAGAAGTGTCAGCTTCCTGGCCTTCCACAATGCTAATCTGGACTTCAATCGCTGAAAACGCCCCTCCCAGTTGACGGTAGCACTATTCATTGGTTGGAATTGTACACCTAAGATCTTTATTGGCCCTTGACACACCGATAGTCCACCCGGAGCAACATCACGCCCCTTCCAACTCCCTTCACTGTACATTTGCCAATGTTGAGCCTAGCTCCTGAGACCCTTCCAAAATCCTCAAAACCTCCAAAGCTCTCACCACACACTCGTCACTGTCCAGCAACAATGTTGTGTCATCAGTGTACTGTGAAAGTTTCACCCTTAGGTCCCCTCCCCCTGGTACCAGGGTCACCCTCACACTGGCGTCTGCTTTGATGGCCTCTGCAGGGGAATGCAGGGGGGGTGCTGAAGCCCTTCAACACCTTCAGCATCTGGGTGCAGCAGAACCGGGAACATCTGGGTGCAGCAGAACCTGGAACTGTCGACAACCAGTCCAGAAACCTAGTGGGTCCCGCACATATCGTGCAGCAGAAACCACATCAGAAAAGCGACCGAAAAATTCCTTTAATGCCAAGTCTGTCATAAAAGGGTTGAACATATGGAGACAAATTATCCTAAAGTTAGGTCTGTCCATATTTACCACCTCACACAAATTTAACGGGTGCTTGTTTGCCAATCTAGCACACCTTGCAGTGACAGCCTGATGAGTCTCAGCTGAAACAAATTAAACATCATACCCGGTTTGCCTGCTGATGCCACTGAATACAAAAAACGTCCTCCACCGTCAGATTCAACTGGCCCTTGATGATTCTGGTGCAAAACAAATCCCTTGGCATCACTTCCCTGTCGCTGCTCCTCCACTGGAACCTCAAAGTCCTGCGCAGTCCCACCCGAGGAATTGTCCGGCCCTGGTTGGCGCCATGTTAGAAAAAGAAGAAAAAACACAGCGCGCGCTTCTCAATTGTACAAGTGACAAGAACAGATTTTTTTTTTTATTTTTTTTTATATTTTATTAGAAAAAATCAACAGTACAGTAACCATTATACTCCCAAAACATGACTTGGCACTGTGTCCCCATTCGCATCCCCGCACCCCTGAAGTGAAACTGCCCATATGTCATGAAAGAAAAACAAACGACTCCAAAACAGAAAAACACAAGCAAAAGAAAGACACAATAAGAAAAACTGAAACATAACCTGTACCAGTGCACCATTATCTTTTATAGCAACCCAAAACCACCTTTCCACTTTTCTTTTGCAGCGTGATACCCCAACTTGTCCACATCCAACTTCATCCTTTCTGTCACCTCCCATTCGACCCCCTTAGCCACCCTCTCTGTAGTCCACTCCACTCCACTCCATTCCGTACGAGCTCCTGTCTTGCCAGCCATAGCCCCCTTTTGTATAGGCTCAGGAGCAACCACAAAATCCCCCACCCACTCCTAATGTGGGCTCCTACAAAACCCCTCTCCACCACCTGCCATGTCAGTGTAAGATCAGGCTTTGCCCTCCCCACCACCTTTTTTGCCTTAGCCCAGAGCTGTCTGGCAAAACTGCACTCCCACATAACATGGTACGCTGTCTCCCCAGCACCACACGATGGTCTCGGGCACAGAGGAGACCGGCCCAGACCGTGCCTGTGTATCTTGCCTCGCACCGGTAGCGTTTTGTGCAAGCAGGCCCAGTTCAGATCCTTCTGCCCATTACTCAGGCCTACTGCCTGAAGACCCACCCAAACTGATGACGGTACCCCCAACACCGGAGACGGGTTTACCTTCCCTCTAACCACCCTGTACAGGACCCTTTGCTGCTTCCATATGCCATCTTCCAGGGCCTTAGGGTGAGCCCTCAGCCACTTGGCAACCAACGCATAGTGCCACGGTAGCTGCTCTGACCTCGGACCTACATTGGACCAGTTTAGTACCCTCTGGCAGCGTATAAAAAGAAATATTTCATACCTAAACTAGCCGGATGCCCCACCTCTGAAGCCATGTCCTGAAGCAGAGACGCCACAAAAACGGTGTCAAGTTTCAGGGGGAGGTCCGGCACATCCCTGCCACCCTCAGCCAAGCCCGACATCATGCGGCCAAGTGCCACCCACTCATACCTCCCTCCCCATAGGAAATTGAAAATTGTTCTCGCCAGGGGCCGTCTGATGGCGACCGGCAGAGGGAAAACAGAGTGGAGAGCATGTCCGCCTTGAGCACAAGCACTTTACCCAGAAGTGTCAGCTTCCTGGCATTCCACAATGCTAATCTGGACTTCACTCGCTGAAAACGCCCCTCCCAGTTGACGGTAGCACTATTCATTGGTTGGAATTGTACACCTAAGATCTGTATTGGCCCTTGACACACCGATAGTCCACCCGGAGCAACATCACGCCCCTTCCAACTCCCTTCACTGTACATTTGCCAATGTTGAGCCTAGCTCCTGAGACCCTTCCAAAATCCTCAAAACCTCCAAAGCTCTCACCACACACTCGTCACTGTCCAGCAACAATGTTGTGTCATCAGCGTACTGTGAAAGTTTCACCCGTAGGTCCCCTCCCCCTGGAACCAGGGTCACCCTCACACTGGCGTCTGCTCTGATGGCCTCTGCAGGGGAATGCAGGGGGGGTGCTGAAGCCCTTCAACACCTTCAGCATCTGGGTGCAGCAGAACCGGGAACATCTGGGTGCAGCAGAACCTGGAACTGTCGACAACCGGTCCAGAAACCTAGTGGGTCCCGCACATATCGTGCAGCAGAAACCACATCTGAAAAGCGACCGAAAAATTCCTTTAATGCCAAGTCTGTCATAAAAGGGTTGAACATATGGACAGAAATTATCCTAAAGTTAGGTCTGTCCATATTTACCACCTCACACAAATTCAACGGGTGCTTGTTTGCCAATCTAGCACACCTTGCAGTGACAGCCTGATGAGTCTCAGCTGAAACAAATGAAACATCATACCCGGTTGCCTGCTGATGCCACTGAATACAAAAAACGTCCTCCACCGTCAGATTCAACTGGCCCTTGATGATTCTGGTGCAAAACAAATCCCTTGGCATCACTTCCCTGTCGCTGCTCCTCCACTGGAACCTCAAAGTCCTGCGCAGTCCCACCCGAGGAATTGTCCGGCCCTGGTTGGCAAACGCCATGTTAGAAAAAGAAGAAAAAACAAAGCGCGCGCTTCTCAATTGTACAATTGACAAGAACATATTTTTTTTAAATTTTTTTTTTATTTTTTATTAGAAAAAATCAACAGTACAGTAACCATTATACTCCCAACACATGACTTAGCACTGTGTCCCCATTCGCATCCCCGCACCCCTGAAGTGAAACTGCCCATATGTCATGAAAGAAAAACAAACGACTCCAAAACAGAAAAACACAAGCAAAAGAAAGACACAATAAGAAAAACTGAAACATAACCTGTACCAGTGCACCATTATCTTTTATAGCAACCCAAAACCACCTTTCCACTTTTCTTTTGCAGCGTGATACCCCAACTTGTCCACATCCAACTTCATCCTTTCTGTCACCTCCCATTCGACCCCCTTAGCCACCCTCTCTGTAGTCCACTCCACTCCACTCCATTCCGTACGAGCTCCTGTCTTGCCAGCCATAGCCCCCTTTTGTATAGGCTCAGGAGCAACCACAAAATCCCCCACCCACTCCTAATGTGGGCTCCTACAAAACCCCTCTCCACCACCTGCCATGACAATGTAAGATCAGGCTTTGCCCTCCCCACCACCTTTTTTGCCTTAGCCCAGAGCTGTCTGGCAAAACTGCACTCCCACATAACTTGGTACGCTGTCTCCCCAGCACCACACGATGGTCTCGGGCACAGAGGAGACCGGCCCAGACCGTGCCTGTGTATCTTGTCTCGCACCGGTAGCGTTCTGTGCAAGAAGGCCCAGTTCAGATCCTTCAGCCCATTACTTTGGCCTACTGCCTGAACACCCACCGTAACTGATGACGGTACCCCCAACAACGGAAATGGGTTTACCTTCCCTCTAACCACCCTGTACAGGACCCTTTGCTGCTTCCATATGCCATCTTCCAGGGCCTTAGGGTGAGCCCTCAGCCACTTGGCAACCCAGGCATAGTGCCACGGTAGCTGCTCTGACCTCGGACTTACATTGGACCAGTTCAGTATCCCTCTGGCAGCGTATAAAAAGAAATATTTCATACCTAAACTAGCCGGATGCCCCACCTCTGAAGCCATGTCCTGAAGCAGAGACGCCACAAAAATGGTGTCAAGTTTCAGGGGGAGGTCCAGATCATCACTGCCACCCTCAGCCAAGCACGACATCATGCGGCCACGTGCCACCCACTCATACCTCCCTCCCCATAGGAAATCGAAAATTGTTCTCGCCAGGGGCCGTCTGATGGCGACCGGCAGAGGGAAAACATATGCCAGGTGGAGCACAGAGGAGAGCATGTCCGCCTTGAGCACAAGCACTTTACCCAGAAGTGTCAGCTTCCTGGCCTTCCACAATGCTAATCTGGACTTCAATCGCTGAAAACGCCCCTCCCAGTTGACGGTAGCACTATTCATTGGTTGGAATTGTACACCTAAGATCTTTATTGGCCCTTGACACACCGATAGTCCACCCGGAGCAACATCACGCCCCTTCCAACTCCCTTCACTGTAAATTTGCCAATGTTGAGCCTAGCTCCTGAGACCCTTCAAAAATCCTCAAAACCTCCAAAGCTCTCACCACACACTCGTCACTGTCCAGCAACAATGTTGTGTCATCAGTGTACTGTGAAAGTTTCACCCTTAGGTCCCCTCCCCCTGGTACCAGGGTCACCCTCACACTGGCGTCTGCTTTGATGGCCTCTGCAGGGGAATGCAGGGGGGGTGCTGAAGCCCTTCAACACCTTCAGCATCTGGGTGCAGCAGAACCGGGAACATCTGGGTGCAGCAGAACCTGGAACTGTCGACAACCAGTCCAGAAACCTAGTGGGTCCCGCACATATCGTGCAGCAGAAACCACATCAGAAAAGCGACCGAAAAATTCCTTTAATGCCAAGTCTGTCATAAAAGGGTTGAACATATGGACAGAAATTATCCTAAAGTTAGGTCTGTCCATATTTACCACCTCACACAAATTTAACGGGTGCTTGTTTGCCAATCTAGCACACCTTGCAGTGACAGCCTGATGAGTCTCAGCTGAAACAAATTAAACATCATACCCGGTTTGCCTGCTGATGCCACTGAATACAAAAAACGTCCTCCACCGTCAGATTCAACTGGCCCTTGATGATTCTGGTGCAAAACAAATCCCTTGGCATCACTTCCCTGTCGCTGCTCCTCCACTGGAACCTCAAAGTCCTGCGCAGTCCCACCCGAGGAATTGTCCGGCCCTGGTTGGCGCCATGTTAGAAAAAGAAGAAAAAACACAGCGCGCGCTTCTCAATTGTACAAGTGACAAGAACAGATTTTTTTTTTTATTTTTTTTTATATTTTATTAGAAAAAAATCAACAGTACAGTAACCATTATACTCCCAAAACATGACTTGGCACTGTGTCCCCATTCGCATCCCCGCACCCCTGAAGTGAAACTGCCCATATGTCATGAAAGAAAAACAAACGACTCCAAAACAGAAAAACACAAGCAAAAGAAAGACACAATAAGAAAAACTGAAACATAACCTGTACCAGTGCACCATTATCTTTTATAGCAACCCAAAACCACCTTTCCACTTTTCTTTTGCAGCGTGATACCCCAACTTGTCCACATCCAACTTCATCCTTTCTGTCACCTCCCATTCGACCCCCTTAGCCACCCTCTCTGTAGTCCACTCCACTCCACTCCATTCCGTACGAGCTCCTGTCTTGCCAGCCATAGCCCCCTTTTGTATAGGCTCAGGAGCAACCACAAAATCCCCCACCCACTCCTAATGTGGGCTCCTACAAAACCCCTCTCCACCACCTGCCATGTCAGTGTAAGATCAGGCTTTGCCCTCCCCACCACCTTTTTTGCCTTAGCCCAGAGCTGTCTGGCAAAACTGCACTCCCACATAACATGGTACGCTGTCTCCCCAGCACCACACGATGGTCTCGGGCACAGAGGAGACCGGCCCAGACCGTGCCTGTGTATCTTGCCTCGCACCGGTAGCGTTTTGTGCAAGCAGGCCCAGTTCAGATCCTTCTGCCCATTACTCAGGCCTACTGCCTGAAGACCCACCCAAACTGATGACGGTACCCCCAACACCGGAGACGGGTTTACCTTCCCTCTAACCACCCTGTACAGGACCCTTTGCTGCTTCCATATGCCATCTTCCAGGGCCTTAGGGTGAGCCCTCAGCCACTTGGCAACCAACGCAAAGTGCCACGGTAGCTGCTCTGACCTCGGACCTACATTGGACCAGTTTAGTACCCTCTGGCAGCGTATAAAAAGAAATATTTCATACCTAAACTAGCCGGATGCCCCACCTCTGAAGCCATGTCCTGAAGCAGAGACGCCACAAAAACGGTGTCAAGTTTCAGGGGGAGGTCCGGCACATCCCTGCCACCCTCAGCCAAGCCCGACATCATGCGGCCAAGTGCCACCCACTCATACCTCCCTCCCCATAGGAAATTGAAAATTGTTCTCGCCAGGGGCCGTCTGATGGCGACCGGCAGAGGGAAAACAGAGTGGAGAGCATGTCCGCCTTGAGCACAAGCACTTTACCCAGAAGTGTCAGCTTCCTGGCATTCCACAATGCTAATCTGGACTTCACTCGCTGAAAACGCCCCTCCCAGTTGACGGTAGCACTATTCATTGGTTGGAATTGTACACCTAAGATCTGTATTGGCCCTTGACACACCGATAGTCCACCCGGAGCAACATCACGCCCCTTCCAACTCCCTTCACTGTACATTTGCCAATGTTGAGCCTAGCTCCTAAGACCCTTCAAAAATCCTCAAAACCTCCAAAGCTCTCACCACACACTCGTCACTGTCCAGCAACAATGTTGTGTCATCAGCGTACTGTGAAAGTTTCACCCGTAGGTCCCCTCCCCCTGGAACCAGGGTCACCCTCACACTGGCGTCTGCTCTGATGGCCTCTGCAGGGGAATGCAGGGGGGTGCTGAAGCCCTTCAACACCTTCAGCATCTGGGTGCAGCAGAACCGGGAACATCTGGGTGCAGCAGAACCTGGAACTGTCGACAACCAGTCCAGAAACCTAGTGGGTCCCGCACATATCGTGCAGCAGAAACCACATCAGAAAAGCGACCGAAAAATTCCTTTAATGCCAAGTCTGTCATAAAAGGGTTGAACATATGGACAGAAATTATCCTAAAGTTAGGTCTGTCCATATTTACCACCTCACACAAATTCAACGGGTGCTTGTTTGCCAATCTAGCACACCTTGCAGTGACAGCCTGATGAGTCTCAGCTGAAACAAATGAAACATCATACCCGGTTGCCTGCTGATGCCACTGAATACAAAAAACGTCCTCCACCGTCAGATTCAACTGGCCCTTGATGATTCTGGTGCAAAACAAATCCCTTGGCATCACTTCCCTGTCGCTGCTCCTCCACTGGAACCTCAAAGTCCTGCGCAGTCCCACCCGAGGAATTGTCCGGCCCTGGTTGGCAAACGCCATGTTAGAAAAAGAAGAAAAAACACAGCGCGCGCTTCTCAATTGTACAATTGACAAGAACAGATTTTTTTTTAATTTTTTTTTTATTTTTTATTAGAAAAAATCAACAGTACAGTAACCATTATACTCCCAACACATGACTTGGCACTGTGTCCCCATTCGCATCCCCGCACCCCTGAAGTGAAACTGCCCATATGTCATGAAAGAAAAACAAACGACTCCAAAACAGAAAAACACAAGCAAAAGAAAGACACAATAAGAAAAACTGAAACATAACCTGTACCAGTGCACCATTATCTTTTATAGCAACCCAAAACCACCTTTCCACTTTTCTTTTGCAGTGTGATACCCCAACTTGTCCACATCCAACTTCATCCTTTCTGTCACCTCCCATTCGACCCCCTTAGCCACCCTCTCTGTAGTCCACTCCACTCCACTCCATTCCGTACGAGCTCCTGTCTTGCCAGCCATAGCCCCCTTTTGTATAGGCTCAGGAGCAACCACAAAATCCCCCACCCACTCCTAATGTGGGCTCCTACAAAACCCCTCTCCACCACCTGCCATGACAGTGTCAGATCAGGCTTTGCCCTCCCCACCACCTTTTTTGCCTTAGCCCAGAGCTGTCTGGCAAAACTGCACTCCCACATAACTTGGTACGCTGTCTCCCCAGCACCATACGATGGTCTCGGGCACAGAGGAGACCGGCCCAGACCGTGCCTGTGTATCTTGTCTCG
This sequence comes from Channa argus, assembly GCF_033026475.1. Taxonomy (NCBI): domain Eukaryota; kingdom Metazoa; phylum Chordata; class Actinopteri; order Anabantiformes; family Channidae; genus Channa; species Channa argus. The sequence continues at coordinate 20,608 of NW_027125237.1, read as the reverse complement.
CACCGGTAGCGTTCTGTGCAAGAAGGCCCAGTTCAGATCCTTCAGCCCATTACTTTGGCCTACTGCCTGAACACCCACCGTAACTGATGACGGTACCCCCAACAACGGAGATGGGTTTACCTTCCCTCTAACCACCCTGTACAGGACCCTTTGCTGCTTCCATATGCCATCTTCCAGGGCCTTAGGGTGAGCCCTCAGCCACTTGGCAACCCAGGCATAGTGCCACGGTAGCTGCTCTGACCTCGGACTTACATTGGACCAGTTCAGTATCCCTCTGGCAGCGTATAAAAAGAAATATTTCATACCTATACTAGCCGGATGCCCCACCTCTGAAGCCATGTCCTGAAGCAGAGACGCCACAAAAATGGTGTCAAGTTTCAGGGGGAGGTCCAGATCATCCCTGCCACCCTCAGCCAAGCCCGACATCATGCGGCCACGTGCCACCCACTCATACCTCCCTCCCCATAGGAAATCGAAAATTGTTCTCGCCAGGGGCCGTCTGATGGCGACCGGCAGAGGGAAAACATATGCCAGGTGGAGCACAGAGGAGAGCATGTCCGCCTTGAGCACAAGCACTTTACCCAGAAGTGTCAGCTTCCTGGCCTTCCACAATGCTAATCTGGACTTCACTCGCTGAAAACGCCCCTCCCAGTTGACGGTAGCACTATTCATTGGTTGGAATTGTACACCTAAGATCTGTATTGGCCCTTGACACACCGATAGTCCACCCGGAGCAACATCACGCCCCTTCCAACTCCCTTCACTGTACATTTGCCAATGTTGAGCCTAGCTCCTGAGACCCTTCCAAAATCCTCAAAACCTCCAAAGCTCTCACCACACACTCGTCACTGTCCAGCAACAATGTTGTGTCATCAGCGTACTGTGAAAGTTTCACCCGTAGGTCCCCTCCCCCTGGAACCAGGGTCACCCTCACACTGGCGTCTGCTCTGATGGCCTCTGCAGGGGAATGCAGGGGGGTGCTGAAGCCCTTCAACACCTTCAGCATCTGGGTGCAGCAGAACCGGGAACATCTGGGTGCAGCAGAACCTGGAACTGTCGACAACCGGTCCAGAAACCTAGTGGGTCCCGCACATATCGTGCAGCAGAAACCACATCAGAAAAGCGACCGAAAAATTCCTTTAATGCCAAGTCTGTCATAAAAGGGTTGAACATATGGACAGAAATTATCCTAAAGTTAGGTCTGTCCATATTTACCACCTCACACAAATTCAACGGGTGCTTGTTTGCCAATCTAGCACACCTTGCAGTGACAGCCTGATGAGTCTCAGCTGAAACAAATGAAACATCATACCCGGTTGCCTGCTGATGCCACTGAATACAAAAAACGTCCTCCACCGTCAGATTCAACTGGCCCTTGATGATTCTGGTGCAAAACAAATCCCTTGGCATCACTTCCCTGTCGCTGCTCCTCCACTGGAACCTCAAAGTCCTGCGCAGTCCCACCCGAGGAATTGTCCGGCCCTGGTTGGCAAACGCCATGTTAGAAAAAGAAGAAAAAACAAAGCGCGCGCTTCTCAATTGTACAATTGACAAGAACAAATTTTTTTTAAATTTTTTTTTTTTTTTTTATTAGAAAAAATCAACAGTACAGTAACCATTATACTCCCAACACATGACTTAGCACTGTGTCCCCATTCGCATCCCCGCACCCCTGAAGTGAAACTGCCCATATGTCATGAAAGAAAAACAAACGACTCCAAAACAGAAAAACACAAGCAAAAGAAAGACACAATAAGAAAAACTGAAACATAACCTGTACCAGTGCACCATTATCTTTTATAGCAACCCAAAACCACCTTTCCACTTTTCTTTTGCAGCGTGATACCCCAACTTGTCCACATCCAACTTCATCCTTTCTGTCACCTCCCATTCGACCCCCTTAGCCACCCTCTCTGTAGTCCACTCCACTCCACTCCATTCCGTATGAGCTCCTGTCTTGCCAGCCATAGCCCCCTTTTGTATAGGCTCAGGAGCAACCACAAAATCCCCCACCCACTCCTAATGTGGGCTCCTACAAAACCCCTCTCCACCACCTGCCATGACAATGTAAGATCAGGCTTTGCCCTCCCCACCACCTTTTTTGCCTTAGCCCAGAGCTGTCTGGCAAAACTGCACTCCCACATAACTTGGTACGCTGTCTCCCCAGCACCACACGATGGTCTCGGGCACAGAGGAGACCGGCCCAGACCGTGCCTGTGTATCTTGTCTCGCACCGGTAGCGTTCTGTGCAAGAAGGCCCAGTTCAGATCCTTCAGCCCATTACTTTGGCCTACTGCCTGAACACCCACCGTAACTGATGACGGTACCCCCAACAACGGAGATGGGTTTACCTTCCCTCTAACCACCCTGTACAGGACCCTTTGCTGCTTCCATATGCCATCTTCCAGGGCCTTAGGGTGAGCCCTCAGCCACTTGGCAACCCAGGCATAGTGCCACGGTAGCTGCTCTGACCTCGGACTTACATTGGACCAGTTCAGTATCCCTCTGGCAGCGTATAAAAAGAAATATTTCATACCTAAACTAGCCGGATGCCCCACCTCTGAAGCCATGTCCTGAAGCAGAGACGCCACAAAAATGGTGTCAAGTTTCAGGGGGAGGTCCAGATCATCACTGCCACCCTCAGCCAAGCACGACATCATGCGGCCACGTGCCACCCACTCATACCTCCCTCCCCATAGGAAATCGAAAATTGTTCTCGCCAGGGGCCGTCTGATGGCGACCGGCAGAGGGAAAACATATGCCAGGTGGAGCACAGAGGAGAGCATGTCCGCCTTGAGCACAAGCACTTTACCCAGAAGTGTCAGCTTCCTGGCCTTCCACAATGCTAATCTGGACTTCAATCGCTGAAAACGCCCCTCCCAGTTGACGGTAGCACTATTCATTGGTTGGAATTGTACACCTAAGATCTTTATTGGCCCTTGACACACCGATAGTCCACCCGGAGCAACATCACGCCCCTTCCAACTCCCTTCACTGTACATTTGCCAATGTTGAGCCTAGCTCCTGAGACCCTTCAAAAATCCTCAAAACCTCCAAAGCTCTCACCACACACTCGTCACTGTCCAGCAACAATGTTGTGTCATCAGTGTACTGTGAAAGTTTCACCCTTAGGTCCCCTCCCCCTGGTACCAGGGTCACCCTCTCACTGGCGTCTGCTTTGATGGCCTCTGCAGGGGAATGCAGGGGGGGTGCTGAAGCCCTTCAACACCTTCAGCATCTGGGTGCAGCAGAACCGGGAACATCTGGGTGCAGCAGAACCTGGAACTGTCGACAACCAGTCCAGAAACCTAGTGGGTCCCGCACATATCGTGCAGCAGAAACCACATCAGAAAAGCGACCGAAAAATTCCTTTAATGCCAAGTCTGTCATAAAAGGGTTGAACATATGGACAGAAATTATCCTAAAGTTAGGTCTGTCCATATTTACCACCTCACACAAATTTAACGGGTGCTTGTTTGCCAATCTAGCACACCTTGCAGTGACAGCCTGATGAGTCTCAGCTGAAACAAATGAAACATCATACCCGGTTGCCTGCTGATGCCACTGAATACAAAAAACGTCCTCCACCGTCAGATTCAACTGGCCCTTGATGATTCTGGTGCAAAACAAATCCCTTGGCATCACTTCCCTGTCGCTGCTCCTCCACTGGAACCTCAAAGTCCTGCGCAGTCCCACCCGAGGAATTGTCCGGCCCTGGTTGGCGCCATGTTAGAAAAAGAAGAAAAAACACAGCGCGCGCTTCTCAATTGTACAAGTGACAAGAACAGATTTTTTTTTTTATTTTTTTTTATATTTTATTAGAAAAAAATCAACAGTACAGTAACCATTATACTCCCAAAACATGACTTGGCACTGTGTCCCCATTCGCATCCCCGCACCCCTGAAGTGAAACTGCCCATATGTCATGAAAGAAAAACAAACGACTCCAAAACAGAAAAACACAAGCAAAAGAAAGACACAATAAGAAAAACTGAAACATAACCTGTACCAGTGCACCATTATCTTTTATAGCAACCCAAAACCACCTTTCCACTTTTCTTTTGCAGCGTGATACCCCAACTTGTCCACATCCAACTTCATCCTTTCTGTCACCTCCCATTCGACCCCCTTAGCCACCCTCTCTGTAGTCCACTCCACTCCACTCCATTCCGTACGAGCTCCTGTCTTGCCAGCCATAGCCCCCTTTTGTATAGGCTCAGGAGCAACCACAAAATCCCCCACCCACTCCTAATGTGGGCTCCTACAAAACCCCTCTCCACCACCTGCCATGTCAGTGTAAGATCAGGCTTTGCCCTCCCCACCACCTTTTTTGCCTTAGCCCAGAGCTGTCTGGCAAAACTGCACTCCCACATAACATGGTACGCTGTCTCCCCAGCACCACACGATGGTCTCGGGCACAGAGGAGACCGGCCCAGACCGTGCCTGTGTATCTTGCCTCGCACCGGTAGCGTTTTGTGCAAGCAGGCCCAGTTCAGATCCTTCTGCCCATTACTCAGGCCTACTGCCTGAAGACCCACCCAAACTGATGAAGGTACCCCCAACACCGGAGACGGGTTTACCTTCCCTCTAACCACCCTGTACAGGACCCTTTGCTGCTTCCATATGCCATCTTCCAGGGCCTTAGGGTGAGCCCTCAGCCACTTGGCAACCCAGGCATAGTGCCACGGTAGCTGCTCTGACCTCGGACCTACATTGGACCAGTTTAGTACCCTCTGGCAGCGTATAAAAAGAAATATTTCATACCTAAACTAGCCGGATGCCCCACCTCTGAAGCCATGTCCTGAAGCAGAGACGCCACAAAAACGGTGTCAAGTTTCAGGGGGAGGTCCGGCACATCCCTGCCACCCTCAGCCAAGCCCGACATCATGCGGCCAAGTGCCACCCACTCATACCTCCCTCCCCATAGGAAATTGAAAATTGTTCTCGCCAGGGGCCGTCTGATGGCGACCGGCAGAGGGAAAACAGAGTGGAGAGCATGTCCGCCTTGAGCACAAGCACTTTACCCAGAAGTTTCAGCTTCCTGGCATTCCACAATGCTAATCTGGACTTCACTCGCTGCAAACGCCCCTCCCAGTTGACGGTAGCACTATTCATTGGTTGGAATTGTACACCTAAGATCTGTATTGGCCCTTGACACACCGATAGTCCACCCGGAGCAACATCACGCCCCTTCCAACTCCCTTCACTGTACATTTGCCAATGTTGAGCCTAGCTCCTAAGACCCTTCAAAAATCCTCAAAACCTCCAAAGCTCTCACCACACACTCGTCACTGTCCAGCAACAATGTTGTGTCATCAGCGTACTGTGAAAGTTTCACCCGTAGGTCCCTTCCCCCTGGAACCAGGGTCACCCTCACACTGGCGTCTGCTCTGATGGCCTCTGCAGGGGAATGCAGGGGGGTGCTGAAGCCCTTCAACACCTTCAGCATCTGGGTGCAGCAGAACCGGGAACATCTGGGTGCAGCAGAACCTGGAACTGTCGACAACCAGTCCAGAAACCTAGTGGGTCCCGCACATATCGTGCAGCAGAAACCACATCAGAAAAGCAACCGAAAAATTCCTTTAATGCCAAGTCTGTCATAAAAGGGTTGAACATATGGACAGAAATTATCCTAAAGTTAGGTCTGTCCATATTTACCACCTCACACAAATTCAACGGGTGCTTGTTTGCCAATCTAGCACACCTTGCAGTGACAGCCTGATGAGTCTCAGCTGAAACAAATGAAACATCATACCCGGTTGCCTGCTGATGCCACTGAATACAAAAAACGTCCTCCACCGTCAGATTCAACTGGCCCTTGATGATTCTGGTGCAAAACAAATCCCTTGGCATCACTTCCCTGTCGCTGCTCCTCCACTGGAACCTCAAAGTCCTGCGCAGTCCCACCCGAGGAATTGTCCGGCCCTGGTTGGCAAACGCCATGTTAGAAAAAGAAGAAAAAACACAGCGCGCGCTTCTCAATTGTACAATTGACAAGAACAGATTTTTTTTTTATTTTTTTTTTATTTTTTATTAGAAAAAATCAACAGTACAGTAACCATTATACTCCCAACACATGACTTGGCACTGTGTCCCCATTCGCATCCCCGCACCCCTGAAGTGAAACTGCCCATATGTCATGAAAGAAAAACAAACGACTCCAAAACAGAAAAACACAAGCAAAAGAAAGACACAATAAGAAAAACTGAAACATAACCTGTACCAGTGCACCATTATCTTTTATAGCAACCCAAAACCACCTTTCCACTTTTCTTTTGCAGTGTGATACCCCAACTTGTCCACATCCAACTTCATCCTTTCTGTCACCTCCCATTCGACCCCCTTAGCCACCCTCTCTGTAGTCCACTCCACTCCACTCCATTCCGTACGAGCTCCTGTCTTGCCAGCCATAGCCCCCTTTTGTATAGGCTCAGGAGCAACCACAAAATCCCCCACCCACTCCTAATGTGGGCTCCTACAAAACCCCTCTCCACCACCTGCCATGACAGTGTCAGATCAGGCTTTGCCCTCCCCACCACCTTTTTTGCCTTAGCCCAGAGCTGTCTGGCAAAACTGCACTCCCACATAACTTGGTACGCTGTCTCCCCAGCACCATACGATGGTCTCGGGCACAGAGGAGACCGGCCCAGACCGTGCCTGTGTATCTTGTCTCGCACCGGTAGCGTTCTGTGCAAGAAGGCCCAGTTCAGATCCTTCAGCCCATTACTTTGGCCTACTGCCTGAACACCCACCGTAACTGATGACGGTACCCCCAACAACGGAGATGGGTTTACCTTCCCTCTAACCACCCTGTACAGGACCCTTTGCTGCTTCCATATGCCATCTTCCAGGGCCTTAGGGTGAGCCCTCAGCCACTTGGCAACCCAGGCATAGTGCCACGGTAGCTGCTCTGACCTCGGACTTACATTGGACCAGTTCAGTATCCCTCTGGCAGCGTATAAAAAGAAATATTTCATACCTATACTAGCCGGATGCCCCACCTCTGAAGCCATGTCCTGAAGCAGAGACGCCACAAAAATGGTGTCAAGTTTCAGGGGGAGGTCCAGATCATCCCTGCCACCCTCAGCCAAGCCCGACATCATGCGGCCACGTGCCACCCACTCATACCTCCCTCCCCATAGGAAATCGAAAATTGTTCTCGCCAGGGGCCGTCTGATGGCGACCGGCAGAGGGAAAACATATGCCAGGTGGAGCACAGAGGAGAGCATGTCCGCCTTGAGCACAAGCACTTTACCCAGAAGTGTCAGCTTCCTGGCCTTCCACAATGCTAATCTGGACTTCACTCGCTGAAAACGCCCCTCCCAGTTGACGGTAGCACTATTCATTGGTTGGAATTGTACACCTAAGATCTGTATTGGCCCTTGACACACCGATAGTCCACCCGGAGCAACATCACGCCCCTTCCAACTCCCTTCACTGTACATTTGCCAATGTTGAGCCTAGCTCCTGAGACCCTTCAAAAATCCTCAAAACCTCCAAAGCTCTCACCACACACTCGTCACTGTCCAGCAACAATGTTGTGTCATCAGCGTACTGTGAAAGTTTCACCCGTAGGTCCCCTCCCCCTGGAACCAGGGTCACCCTCACACTGGCGTCTGCTCTGATGGCCTCTGCAGGGGAATGCAGGGGGGTGCTGAAGCCCTTCAACACCTTCAGCATCTGGGTGCAGCAGAACCGGGAACATCTGGGTGCAGCAGAACCTGGAACTGTCGACAACCGGTCCAGAAACCTAGTGGGTCCCGCACATATCGTGCAGCAGAAAGCACATCAGAAAAGCGACCGAAAAATTCCTTTAATGCCAAGTCTGTCATAAAAGGGTTGAACATATGGACAGAAATTATCCTAAAGTTAGGTCTGTCCATATTTACCACCTCACACAAATTCAACGGGTGCTTGTTTGCCAATCTAGCACACCTTGCAGTGACAGCCTGATGAGTCTCAGCTGAAACAAATGAAACATCATACCCGGTTGCCTGCTGATGCCACTGAATACAAAAAACGTCCTCCACCGTCAGATTCAACTGGCCCTTGATGATTCTGGTGCAAAACAAATCCCTTGGCATCACTTCCCTGTCGCTGCTCCTCCACTGGAACCTCAAAGTCCTGCGCAGTCCCACCCGAGGAATATTCCGGCCCTGGTTGGCGCCATGTTAGAAAAAGAAGAAAAAACACAGCCCGCGCTTCTCAAATGTACAAGTGTCAAGAACAGATTTTTTTTTTTTTTTTTTTATATTTTATTAGAAAAAAATCAACAGTACAGTAACCATTATACTCCCAACACATGACTTGGCACTGTGTCCCCATTCGCATCCCCGCACCCCTGAAGTGAAACTGCCAATATCTCATGAAAGAAAAACAAACGACTCCAAAACAGAAAAACACAAGCAAAAGAAAGACACAATAAGAAAAACTGAAACATAACCTGTACCAGTGCACCATTATCTTTTATAGCAACCCAAAACCACCTTTCCACTTTTCTTTTGCAGCGTGATACCCCAACTTGTCCACATCCAACTTCATCCTTTCTGTCACCTCCCATTCGACCCCCTTAGCCACCCTCTCTGTAGTCCACTCCACTCCACTTCATTCCGTACGAGCTCCTGTCTTGCCAGCCATAGCCCCCTTTTGTATAGGCTCAGGAGCAACCACAAAATCCCCCACCCACTCCTAATGTGGGCTCATACAAAACCCCTCTCCACCACCTGCCATGTCAGTGTAAGATCAGGCTTTGCCCTCCCCACCACCTTTTTTGCCTTAGCCCAGAGCTGTCTGGTAAAACTGCACTCCCACATAACATGGTACGCTGTCTCCCCAGCACCACACGATGGTCTCGGGCAGAGAGGAGACCGGCCCAGACCGTGCCTGTGTATCTTGCCTCGCACCGGTAGCGTTCTGTGCAAGCAGGCCCAGTTCAGATCCTTCTGCCCATTACTCAGGCCTACTGCCTGAACACCCACCCAAACTGATGACGGTACCCCCAACAACGGAGACGGGTTTACCTTCCCTCTAACCACCCTGTACAGGACCCTTTGCTGCTTCCATATGCCATCTTCCAGGGCCTCAGGGTGAGCCCTCAGCCACTTGGCAACCCAGGCATAGTGCCACGGTAGCTGCTCTGACCTCGGACTTACATTGGACCAGTTCAGTATCCCTCTGGCAGCGTATAAAAAGAAATATTTCATACCTAAACTAGCAGGATGCCCCACCTCTGAAGCCATGTCCTGAAGCAGAGACGCCACAAAAATGGTGTCAAGTTTCAGGGGGAGGTCCGGCACATCCCTGCCACCCTCAGCCAAGCCCGACATCATGCGGCCACGTGCCACCCACTCATACCTCCCTCCCCATAGGAAATCGAAAATTGTTCTCGCCAGGGGCCGTCTGATGGCGATCGGCAGAGGGAAAACATATGCCAGGTGGAGCACAGAGGAGAGCATGTCCGCCTTGAGCACAAGCACTTTACCCAGAAGTGTCAGCTTCCTGGCCTTCCACAATGCTAATCTGGACTTCAATCGCTGAAAACGCCCCTCCCAGTTGACGGTAGCACTATTCATTGGTTGGAATTGTACACCTAAGATCTTTATTGGCCCTTGACACACCGATAGTCCACCCGGAGCAACATCAAGCCCCTTCCAACTCCCTTCACTGTACATTTGCCAATGTTGAGCCTAGCTCCTGAGACCCTTCCAAAATCCTCAAAACCTCCAAAGCTCTCACCACACACTCGTCACTGTCCAGCAACAATGTTGTGTCATCAGTGTACTGTGAAAGTTTCACCCGTAGGTCCCCTCCCCCTGGAACCAGGGTCACCCTCACACTGGCATCTGCTCTGATGGCCTCTGCAGGGGAATGCAGGGGGGGTGCTGAAGCCCTTCAACACCTTCAGCATCTGGGTGCAGCAGAACCGGGAACATCTGGGTGCAGCAGAACCTGGAACTGTCGACAACCAGTCCAGAAACCTAGTGGGTCCCGCACATATCGTGCAGCAGAAACCACATCAGAAAAGCGACCGAAAAATTCCTTTAATGCCAAGTCTGTCATAAAAGGGTTGAACATATGGACAGAAATTATCCTAAAGTTAGGTCTGTCCATATTTACCACCTCACACAAATTCAACGGGTGCTTGTTTGCCAATCTAGCACACCTTGCAGTGACAGCCTGATGAGTCTCAGCTGAAACAAATGAAACATCATACCCGGTTGCCTGCTGATGCCACTGAATACAAAAAACGTCCTCCACCGTCAGATTCAACTGGCCCTTGATGATTCTGGTGCAAAACAAATCCCTTGGCATCACTTCCCTGTCGCTGCTCCTCCACTGGAACCTCAAAGTCCTGCGCAGTCCCACCCAAGGAATTGACCGGTCCTGGTTGGCAAACGCCATGTTAGAAAAAGAAGAAAAAACACAGCCCGCGCTTCTCAAATGTACAAGTGTCAAGAACAGATTTTTTTTTTTTTTTTTTTTATATTTTATTAGAAAAAAATCAACAGTACAGTAACCATTATACTCCCAACACATGACTTGGCACTGTGTCCCCATTCGCATCCTCGCACACCTGAAGTGAAACTGCCAATATCTCATGAAAGAAAAACAAACGACTCCAAAACAGAAAAACACAAGCAAAAGAAAGACACAATAAGAAAAACTGAAACATAACCTGTACCAGTGCACCGTTATCTTTTATAGCAACCCAAAACCACCTTTCCACTTTTCTTTTCAAGCGTGATACCCCAACTTGTCCACATCCCACTTCATCCTTTCTGTTACCTCTAATTCGACCCCCTTAGCCACCCTCTCTGTACTCCACTCCACTCCACTTCATTCCGTACGAGCTCCTGTCTTGCCAGCCATAGCCCCCTTTTGTATAGGCTCAGGAGCAACCACAAAATCCCCCACCCACTCCTAATGTGGGCTCCTACAAAACCCCTCTCCACCACCTGCCATGTCAGTGTAAGATCAGGCTTTGCCCTCCCCACCACCTTTTTTGCCTTAGCCCAGAGCTGTCTGGTAAAACTGCACTCCCACATAACATGGTACGCTGTCTCCCCAGCACCACACGATGGTCTCGGGCACAGAGGAGACCGGCCCAGACCGTGCCTGTGTATCTTGTCTCGCACCGGTAGCGTTCTGTGCAAGCAGGCCCAGTTCAGATCCTTCAGCCCATTAGTTTGGCCTACTGCCTGAACACCCACCGTAACTGATGACGGTACCCCCAACAACGGAGACGGGTTTACCTTCCCTCTAACCACCCTGTACAGGACCCTTTGCTGCTTCCATATGCCATCTTCCAGGGCCTTAGGGTGAGCCCTCAGCCACTTGGCAACCCAGGCATAGTGCCACGGTAGCTGCTCTGACCTCGGACCTACATTGGACCAGTTTAGTATCCCTCTGGCAGCGTATAAAAAGAAATATTTCATACCTAAACTAGCCGGATGCCCCACCTCTGAAGCCATGTCCTGAAGCAGAGACGCCACAAAAATGGTGTCAAGTTTCAGGGGGAGGTCTGGCACATCCCTGCCACCCTCAGCCAAGCCCGACATCATGCGGCCACGTGCCACCCACTCATACCTCCCTCCCCATAGGAAATTGAAAATTGTTCTCGTCAGGGGCCGTCTGATGGCGACCGGCAGAGGGAAAACAGAGTGGAGAGCATGTCCGCCTTGAGCACAAGCACTTTACCCAGAAGTGTCAGCTTCCTGGCCTTCCACAATGCTAATCTGGACTTCAATCGCTGAAAACGCCCCTCCCAGTTGACGGTAGCACTATTCATTGGTTGGAATTGTACACCTAAGATCTTTATTGGCCCTTGACACACCGATAGTCCACCCGGAGCAACATCACGCCCCTTCCAACTCCCTTCACTGTACATTTGCCAATGTTGAGCCTAGCTCCTGAGACCCTTCCAAAATCCTCAAAACCTCCAAAGCTCTCACCACACACTCGTCACTGTCCAGCAACAATGTTGTGTCATCAGTGTACTGTGAAAGTTTCACCCGTAGGTCCCCTCCCCCTGGAACCAGGGTCACCCTCACACTGGCGTCTGCTCTGATGGCCTCTGCAGGGGAATGCAGGGGGGGTGCTGAAGCCCTTCAACACCTTCAGCATCTGGGTGCAGCAGAACCGGGAACATCTGGGTGCAGCAGAACCTGGAACTGTCGACAACCAGTCCAGAAACCTAGTGGGTCCCGCACATATCGTGCAGCAGAAACCACATCAGAAAAGCGACCGAAAAATTCCTTTAATGCCAAGTCTGTCATAAAAGGGTTGAACATATGGACAGAAATTATCCTAAAGTTAGGTCTGTCCATATTTACCACCTAACACAAATTCAACGGGTGCTTGTTTGCCAATCTAGCACACCTTGCAGTGACAGCCTGATGAGTCTCAGCTGAAACAAATGAAACATCATACCCGGTTGCCTGCTGATGCCACTGAATACAAAAAACGTCCTCCACCGTCAGATTCAACTGGCCCTTGATGATTCTGGTGCAAAACAAATCCCTTGGCATCACTTCCCTGTCGCTGCTCCTCCACTGGAACCTCAAAGTCCTGCGCAGTCCCACCCAAGGAATTGTCCGGCCCTGGTTGGCGCCAGGTTAGAAAAAGAAGAAAAAACACAGCGCGCGCTTCTCAATTGTACAAGTGACAAGAACAGATTTTTTTTTTTTTTTTTTTATATTTTATTAGAAAAAATCAACAGTACAGTAACCATTATACTCCCAACACATGACTTGGCACTGTGTCCCCATTCGCATCCCCGCACCCCTGAAGTGAAACTGCCCATATGTCATGAAAGAAAAACAAACGACTCCAAAACAGAAAAACACAAGCAAAAGAAAGACACAATAAGAAAAACTGAAACATAACCTGTACCAGTGCACCGTTATCTTTTATAGCAACCCAAAACCACCTTTCCACTTTTCTTTTGCAGCGTGATACCCCAACTTGTCCACATCCCACTTCATCCTTTCTGTTACCTCTAATTCGACCCCCTTAGCCACCCTCTCTGTACTCCACTCCACTCCACTTCATTCCGTACGAGCTCCTGTCTTGCCAGCCATAGCCCCCTTTTGTATAGGCTCAGGAGCAACCACAAAATCCCCCACCCACTCCTAATGTGGGCTCCTACAAAACCCCTCTCCACCACCTGCCATGTCAGTGTAAGATCAGGCTTTGCCCTCCCCACCACCTTTTTTGCCTTAGCCCAGAGCTGTCTGGCAAAACTGCACTCCCACATAACATGGTACGCTGTCTCCCCAGCACCACACGATGGTCTCGGGCACAGAGGAGACCGGCCCAGACCGTGCCTGTGTATCTTGTCTCGCACCGGTAGCGTTCTGTGCAAGCAGGCCCAGTTCAGATCCTTCTGCCCATTACTCAGGCCTACTGCCTGAACACCCACCCAAACTGATGACGGTACCCCCAACAACGGAGACGGGTTTACCTTCCCTCTAACCACCCTGTACAGGACCCTTTGCTGCTTCCATATGCCATCTTCCAGGGCCTCAGGGTGAGCCCTCAGCCACTTGGCAACCCAGGCATAGTGCCACAGTAGCTGCTCTGACCTCGGACTTACATTGGACCAGTTCAGTATCCCTCTGGCAGCGTATATAAAGAAATATTTCATACCTAAACTAGCCGGATGCCCCACCTCTGAAGCCATGTCCTGAAGCAGAGACGCCACAAAAATGGTGTCAAGTTTCAGGGGGAGGTCCGGCACATCCCTGCCACCCTCAGCCAAGCCCGACATCATGCGGCCACGTGCCACCCACTCATACCTCCCTCCCCATAGGAAATCGAAAATTGTTCTCGCCAGGGGCCGTCTGATGGCGACCGGCAGAGGGAAAACATATGCCAGGTGGAGCACAGAGGAGAGCATGTCCGCCTTGAGCACAAGCACTTTACCCAGAAGTGTCAGCTTCCTGGCCTTCCACAATGCTAATCTGGACTTCAATCGCTGAAAACGCCCCTCCCAGTTGACGGTAGCACTATTCATTGGTTGGAATTGTACACCTAAGATCTTTATTGGCCCTTGACACACCGATAGTCCACCCGGAGCAACATCACGCCCCTTCCAACTCCCTTCACTGTACATTTGCCAATGTTGAGCCTAGCTCCTGAGACCCTTCCAAAATCCTCAAAACCTCCAAAGCTCTCACCACACACTCGTCACTGTCCAGCAACAATGTTGTGTCATCAGTGTACTGTGAAAGTTTCACCCTTAGGTCCCCTCCCCCTGGTACCAGGGTCACCCTCACACTGGCGTCTGCTTTGATGGCCTCTGCAGGGGAATGCAGGGGGGGTGCTGAAGCCCTTCAACACCTTCAGCATCTGGGTGCAGCAGAACCGGGAACATCTGGGTGCAGCAGAACCTGGAACTGTCGACAACCAGTCCAGAAACCTAGTGGGTCCCGCACATATCGTGCAGCAGAAACCACATCAGAAAAGCGACCGAAAAATTCCTTTAATGCCAAGTCTGTCATAAAAGGGTTGAACATATGGAGACAAATTATCCTAAAGTTAGGTCTGTCCATATTTACCACCTCACACAAATTTAACGGGTGCTTGTTTGCCAATCTAGCACACCTTGCAGTGACAGCCTGATGAGTCTCAGCTGAAACAAATTAAACATCATACCCGGTTTGCCTGCTGATGCCACTGAATACAAAAAACGTCCTCCACCGTCAGATTCAATTGGCCCTTGATGATTCTGGTGCAAAACAAATCCCTTGGCATCACTTCCCTGTCGCTGCTCCTCCACTGGAACCTCAAAGTCCTGCGCAGTCCCACCCGAGGAATTGTCCGGCCCTGGTTGGCAAACGCCATGTTAGAAAAAGAAGAAAAAACACAGCGCGCGCTTCTCAATTGTACAAGTGACAAGAACAGATTTTTTTTTTTATTTTTTTTTATATTTTATTAGAAAAAATCAACAGTACAGTAACCATTATACTCCCAAAACATGACTTGGCACTGTGTTCCCATTCGCATCCCCGCACCCCTGAAGTGAAACTGCCCATATGTCATGAAAGAAAAACAAACGACTCCAAAACAGAAAAACACAAGCAAAAGAAAGACACAATAAGAAAAACTGAAACATAACCTGTACCAGTGCACCATTATCTTTTATAGCAACCCAAAACCACCTTTCCACTTTTCTTTTGCAGCGTGATACCCCAACTTGTCCACATCCAACTTCATCCTTTCTGTCACCTCCCATTCGACCCCCTTAGCCACCCTCTCTGTAGTCCACTCCACTCCACTCCATTCCGTACGAGCTCCTGTCTTGCCAGCCATAGCCCCCTTTTGTATAGGCTCAGGAGCAACCACAAAATCCCCCACCCACTCCTAATGTGGGCTCCTACAAAACCCCTCTCCACCACCTGCCATGTCAGTGTAAGATCAGGCTTTGCCCTCCCCACCACGTTTTTTGCCTTAGCCCAGAGCTGTCTGGCAAAACTGCACTCCCACATAACATGGTACGCTGTCTCCCCAGCACCACACGATGGTCTCGGGCACAGAGGAGACCGGCCCAGACCGTGCCTGTGTATCTTGCCTCGCACCGGTAGCGTTTTGTGCAAGCAGGCCCAGTTCAGATCCTTCTGCCCATTACTCAGGCCTACTGCCTGAAGACCCACCCAAACTGATGACGGTACCCCCAACACCGGAGACGGGTTTACCTTCCCTCTAACCACCCTGTACAGGACCCTTTGCTGCTTCCATATGCCATCTTCCAGGGCCTTAGGGTGAGCCCTCAGCCACTTGGCAACCAACGCATAGTGCCACGGTAGCTGCTCTGACCTCGGACCTACATTGGACCAGTTTAGTACCCTCTGGCAGCGTATAAAAAGAAATATTTCATACCTAAACTAGCCGGATGCCCCACCTCTGAAGCCATGTCCTGAAGCAGAGACGCCACAAAAACGGTGTCAAGTTTCAGGGGGAGGTCCGGCACATCCCTGCCACCCTCAGCCAAGCCCGACATCATGCGGCCAAGTGCCACCCACTCATACCTCCCTCCCCATAGGAAATTGAAAATTGTTCTCGCCAGGGGCCGTCTGATGGCGACCGGCAGAGGGAAAACAGAGTGGAGAGCATGTCCGTCTTGAGCACAAGCACTTTACCCAGAAGTGTCAGCTTCCTGGCATTCCACAATGCTAATCTGGACTTCACTCGCTGAAAACGCCCCTCCCAGTTGACGGTAGCACTATTCATTGGTTGGAATTGTACACCTAAGATCTGTATTGGCCCTTGACACACCGATAGTCCACCCGGAGCAACATCACGCCCCTTCCAACTCCCTTCACTGTACATTTGCCAATGTTGAGCCTAGCTCCTAAGACCCTTCAAAAATCCTCAAAACCTCCAAAGCTCTCACCACACACTCGTCACTGTCCAGCAACAATGTTGTGTCATCAGCGTACTGTGAAAGTTTCACCCGTAGGTCCCCTCCCCCTGGAACCAGGGTCACCCTCACACTGGCGTCTGCTCTGATGGCCTCTGCAGGGGAATGCAGGGGGGTGCTGAAGCCCTTCAACACCTTCAGCATCTGGGTGCAGCAGAACCGGGAACATCTGGGTGCAGCAGAACCTGGAACTGTCGACAACCAGTCCAGAAACCTAGTGGGTCCCGCACATATCGTGCAGCAGAAACCACATCAGAAAAGCGACCGAAAAATTCCTTTAATGCCAAGTCTGTCATAAAAGGGTTGAACATATGGACAGAAATTATCCTAAAGTTAGGTCTGTCCATATTTACCACCTCACACAAATTCAACGGGTGCTTGTTTGCCAATCTAGCACACCTTGCAGTGACAGCCTGATGAGTCTCAGCTGAAACAAATGAAACATCATACCCGGTTGCCTGCTGATGCCACTGAATACAAAAAACGTCCTCCACCGTCAGATTCAACTGGCCCTTGATGATTCTGGTGCAAAACAAATCCCTTGGCATCACTTCCCTGTCGCTGCTCCTCCACTGGAACCTCAAAGTCCTGCGCAGTCCCACCCGAGGAATTGTCCGGCCCTGGTTGGCAAACGCCATGTTAGAAAAAGAAGAAAAAACACAGCGCGCGCTTCTCAATTGTACAATTGACAAGAACAGATTTTTTTTTAATTTTTTTTTATTTTTTATTAGAAAAAATCAACAGTACAGTAACCATTATACTCCCAACACATGACTTGGCACTGTGTCCCCATTCGCATCCCCGCACCCCTGAAGTGAAACTGCCCATATGTCATGAAAGAAAAACAAACGACTCCAAAACAGAAAAACACAAGCAAAAGAAAGACACAATAAGAAAAACTGAAACATAACCTGTACCAGTGCACCATTATCTTTTATAGCAACCCAAAACCACCTTTCCACTTTTCTTTTGCAGTGTGATACCCCAACTTGTCCACATCCAACTTCATCCTTTCTGTCACCTCCCATTCGACCCCCTTAGCCACCCTCTCTGTAGTCCACTCCACTCCACTCCATTCCGTACGAGCTCCTGTCTTGCCAGCCATAGCCCCCTTTTGTATAGGCTCAGGAGCAACCACAAAATCCCCCACCCACTCCTAATGTGGGCTCCTACAAAACCCCTCTCCACCACCTGCCATGACAGTGTCAGATCAGGCTTTGCCCTCCCCACCACCTTTTTTGCCTTAGCCCAGAGCTGTCTGGCAAAACTGCACTCCCACATAACTTGGTACGCTGTCTCCCCAGCACCATACGATGGTCTCGGGCACAGAGGAGACCGGCCCAGACCGTGCCTGTGTATCTTGTCTCGCACCGGTAGCGTTCTGTGCAAGAAGGCCCAGTTCAGATCCTTCAGCCCATTACTTTGGCCTACTGCCTGAACACCCACCGTAACTGATGACGGTACCCCCAACAACGGAGATGGGTTTACCTTCCCTCTAACCACCCTGTACAGGACCCTTTGCTGCTTCCATATGCCATCTTCCAGGGCCTTAGGGTGAGCCCTCAGCCACTTGGCAACCCAGGCATAGTGCCACGGTAGCTGCTCTGACCTCGGACAAACATTGGACCAGTTCAGTATCCCTCTGGCAGCGTATAAAAAGAAATATTTCATACCTATACTAGCCGGATGCCCCACCTCTGAAGCCATGTCCTGAAGCAGAGACGCCACAAAAATGGTGTCAAGTTTCAGGGGGAGGTCCAGATCATCCCTGCCACCCTCAGCCAAGCCCGACATCATGCGGCCACGTGCCACCCACTCATACCTCCCTCCCCATAGGAAATCGAAAATTGTTCTCGCCAGGGGCCGTCTGATGGCGACCGGCAGAGGGAAAACATATGCCAGGTGGAGCACAGAGGAGAGCATGTCCGCCTTGAGCACAAGCACTTTACCCAGAAGTGTCAGCTTCCTGGCCTTCCACAATGCTAATCTGGACTTCACTCGCTGAAAACGCCCCTCCCAGTTGACGGTAGCACTATTCATTGGTTGGAATTGTACACCTAAGATCTGTATTGGCCCTTGACACACCGATAGTCCACCCGGAGCAACATCACGCCCCTTCCAACTCCCTTCACTGTACATTTGCCAATGTTGAGCCTAGCTCCTGAGACCCTTCCAAAATCCTCAAAACCTCCAAAGCTCTCACCACACACTCGTCACTGTCCAGCAACAATGTTGTGTCATCAGCGTACTGTGAAAGTTTCACCCGTAGGTCCCCTCCCCCTGGAACCAGGGTCACCCTCACACTGGCGTCTGCTCTGATGGCCTCTGCAGGGGAATGCAGGGGGGTGCTGAAGCCCTTCAACACCTTCAGCATCTGGGTGCAGCAGAACCGGGAACATCTGGGTGCAGCAGAACCTGGAACTGTCGACAACCGGTCCAGAAACCTAGTGGGTCCCGCACATATCGTGCAGCAGAAACCACATCAGAAAAGCGACCGAAAAATTCCTTTAATGCCAAGTCTGTCATAAAAGGGTTGAACATATGGACAGAAATTATCCTAAAGTTAGGTCTGTCCATATTTACCACCTCACACAAATTCAACGGGTGCTTGTTTGCCAATCTAGCACACCTTGCAGTGACAGCCTGATGAGTCTCAGCTGAAACAAATGAAACATCATACCCGGTTTGCCTGCTGATGCCACTGAATACAAAAAACGTCCTCCACCGTCAGATTCAACTGGCCCTTGATGATTCTGGTGCAAAACAAATCCCTTGGCATCACTTCCCTGTCGCTGCTCCTCCACTGGAACCTCAAAGTCCTGCGCAGTCCCACCCGAGGAATTGTCCGGCCCTGGTTGGCAAACGCCATGTTAGAAAAAGAAGAAAAAACAAAGCGCGCGCTTCTCAATTGTACAATTGACAAGAACAGATTTTTTTTAAATTTTTTTTTTATTTTTTATTAGAAAAAATCAACAGTACAGTAACCATTATACTCCCAACACATGACTTAGCACTGTGTCCCCATTCGCATCCCCGCACCCCTGAAGTGAAACTGCCCATATGTCATGAAAGAAAAACAAACGACTCCAAAACAGAAAAACACAAGCAAAAGAAAGACACAATAAGAAAAACTGAAACATAACCTGTACCAGTGCACCATTATCTTTTATAGCAACCCAAAACCACCTTTTCACTTTTCTTTTGCAGCGTGATACCCCAACTTGTCCACATCCAACTTCATCCTTTCTGTCACCTCCCATTCGACCCCCTTAGCCACCCTCTCTGTAGTCCACTCCACTCCACTCCATTCCGTACGAGCTCCTGTCTTGCCAGCCATAGCCCCCTTTTGTATAGGCTCAGGAGCAACCACAAAATCCCCCACCCACTCCTAATGTGGGCTCCTACAAAACCCCTCTCCACCACCTGCCATGACAATGTAAGATCAGGCTTTGCCCTCCCCACCACCTTTTTTGCCTTAGCCCAGAGCTGTCTGGCAAAACTGCACTCCCACATAACTTGGTACGCTGTCTCCCCAGCACCACACGATGGTCTCGGGCACAGAGGAGACCGGCCCAGACCGTGCCTGTGTATCTTGTCTCGCACCGGTAGCGTTCTGTGCAAGAAGGCCCAGTTCAGATCCTTCAGCCCATTACTTTGGCCTACTGCCTGAACACCCACCGTAACTGATGACGGTACCCCCAACAACGGAGATGGGTTTACCTTCCCTCTAACCACCCTGTACAGGACCCTTTGCTGCTTCCATATGCCATCTTCCAGGGCCTTAGGGTGAGCCCTCAGCCACTTGGCAACCCAGGCATAGTGCCACGGTAGCTGCTCTGACCTCGGACTTACATTGGACCAGTTCAGTATCCCTCTGGCAGCGTATAAAAAGAAATATTTCATACCTAAACTAGCCGGATGCCCCACCTCTGAAGCCATGTCCTGAAGCAGAGACGCCACAAAAATGGTGTCAAGTTTCAGGGGGAGGTCCAGATCATCACTGCCACCCTCAGCCAAGCCCGACATCATGCGGCCACGTGCCACCCACTCATACCTCCCTCCCAATAGGAAATCGAAAATTGTTCTCGCCAGGGGCCGTCTGATGGCGACCGGCAGAGGGAAAACATATGCCAGGTGGAGCACAGAGGAGAGCATGTCCGCCTTGAGCACAAGCACTTTACCCAGAAG